>NW_005353497.1:480515-501492 GCF_000412655.1 Myotis brandtii | reverse complement strand
AACTTTTTAAACAGGGGGCCAGTTCACTGTCCCTCAGACGGTTGGAGGGCCGGACTATAGTTTAAAAAAAAAACTATGAACAAATTCCTATGCACACTGCACATACCTTATTTTGAAGTAAAAAAAACAAAACGGGAACAAATACAATATTTGTATTTGCATGTGGCCCACGGGCCGTAGTTTGAGGACCCCTGGTCTAGACTGTAGACCTCGGTTTCTGAGACCTTGAGGGAAGGGGCAAGTCCGAGGGGCTGTGTGTGAGGTCCCAGCCGGGCCCCCCACCCCCCGACCCTGGAAGGAGTATTGTTTTTCCTGATAAGGGACACTAGGACCAGGAAGGTTAAGTAACTTGTCTAAGAGCTTGAAGTTAGGACAGTGTATAGTGGTGGTGGTGGTGGTGGACGAACAAGAGATACAAAAGGCTCACGCATCATTTTTTATCATTGCTCATTCTTGCAACTTCATCGAGTCTGTGAATTTGTGGTTTTGCACAAGCTGATGGGACGAACCAGGCTGCCCCTGAAAGTTGGAGGTGATGAAAACAAGGTTGGGGGCTTTCCAAGTGGGTGCTTGACGTAGTACACATCCTGTGAAAACAGAAGGACTTGAAAGAATGGCAAGGAGAAGCCCTTATGCACATAGAAGAGAGAAGACCAGAGGGACCAAGACACAAGATCTTGCCCAGACATTTTTCACGGTCCCCTCCCTGAGACCCAGGACGGAAGAAAGGCATAAAAAAAAAGCACCAAGCCAGATCAACTGTTAAAAATTATTTAATAGAAAGTCCAATGTCAAAATGTAACAATAAACAAAAATACACGTGTATAAATATGTATATATAATTAGACCTGTACACTTTCTCAGACCTTTTTTTTCAAAATGGAACAGAATCATCATTACATCTCGTGGGCAAATCAAAAATAATATTCAAGCGACGTGGACCCACTGGCGCTGTGGGGAAAGTACTGCCCATGCACTCTGAGGGTTGAAGACTTCCGATCGAGAGAGAGGGGGCGGATATTGCCAAATGCCTTTTCCGGGAGACCCAGAGAGGGAAGGTGGGCTCTGTCCAGGGTCCCTGGTCTCTCCTTAGCACCTGTAGCCACTACCGTCCAGGGACAGCCCTCCTGTCGGCGGGGTTTTGCATTCTTTACATTTCCGTTGTTTGAGAGTTTGCTTGCCCTGTCTCCCAGATTACAAACTCCTGGGGATTTTGCCGTAAGATCTCCCTATTCCATAGGCCAAGTGCCAGCACAGTGGTTTGGGATGGATGCCATGAAGGTGTGCTGATTTGCTCTTAAAACAGTAGTGTCCAAAGTGGGTGTGCACACACCAAGGGGGTCCCTAAAGTCCCCCTCAGAGGTTCAGAGAGAAAATACCAGAACCTTGGATTATACTATTTTGTATCTTATTCTTTTAAAATGCCTATGTGTGTACCTTGTATAATGTGCCTAACATATTAGTGCAGAAGTATGAATGCAGGCTGTCAATAACTGATAAACAGACAAAGGGGGTACATCTTAGAGGTTTGCTGATCGGCGTGATGGATGGAAGCGGATGGGCACCCACTTGCTTTACAGAGTTCAAGTGTGTGCGGGGCCTGGGGAGGCCGCCCTGGGGGGCTCCCGTGCCCACCTGAGGAAGCCTTTGCAGGTGCTCAGAGGAGCGACCCCAAGACACCACTCAGACCTGCTGACAGCTGGTGCCTCCTAATCCCCCCGCTAGATTTCCTCACACGTAAGGCCTCGTTCCTGAATAAAACACGAATGCCCCTGTGAAGAGCAAACCTGCAGCCATTGACAAGGGCGGCCCTTTGGAGCTTTTCCTGGTGACGGGGTGGGAGTACATCTTAGAGGTTTGCTGATCGGCGTGATGGATGGAAGCGGATGGGCACCCACTTGCTTTACAGAGTTCAAGTGTGTGCGGGGCCTGGGGAGGCCGCCCTGGGGGGCTCCCGTGCCCACCTGAGGAAGCCTTTGCAGGTGCTCAGAGGAGCTACCCCAAGACACCACTCAGACCTGCTGACAGCTGGCGCCTCCTAATCCCCCCGCTAGATTTTCCTCGCACATAAGGCCTCGTTCCTGAATAAAACACAAAAGCCCCTGCGAAGAGCAAACCTGCAGCCATTGACAAGGGCGGCCCTTTGGTGACGGGGGGGGACCGCACCAGGGCAGGCGATGGGGAGAGGGTGCCTGAGGCACACCTGGCTGGCCACATCCCGTGACCACCTTCAACCCCCGAAAGGGACCTTCCAGGGCCTTAAAGTAGGTGTGTGTGAGGCCAAATGTTCTATCAGTTTCCAGCATCCTGATCACCACATGTCTAATCGCCACAGATTCTAACCAACACGCCTAAGCTTCTGGGATAGTCGAGTGGGAACTACAAGACAGAATCAGAAATTCCACAGCAAGGAGCCAAAGAAGATCTGGGAAAAGAGTGGGTGTTTGAGCTAAAATCTTTCTGAGGGTCCAGAAGCTGGTGTTGCTGCCGAGTCTGCCAGGCTACACCCAGGAGGGGCGTGTGTGTGCACCCCCCCCCCCGCCACCAGGGGGGGGGGGGGGGGGGGGGGGGGGGGGGGGGGGTAGAAGACAGGGTGGGGGAGCTCTTGCAAAAGAGGTCAGCCCTGAGGAGTGTTCAGGGCCCTTTGGGATCCCCGAGCCACATGCTAGGAAAGCTGCCTCCAGCCCCAATGCCTCCAACCTCTCAGGGAAATGACGTCACTTGTTTGAGCCTTTTCTTGAGCTTCTAGAGACCACGATGCCTCACAGCTAGCATTTTGTATCCTCTGATTCTTTCCTTCTCCTGACAGAGTTTCTCATTATTTGTCTGGTGGGTGACGTGGGTGAGCAGGTTCTTTGGAAAACCTAAAAGGCACTGCGAGTTGTCTGCATAGAGAGACCCTGCTTGTCCCTGAGCCTCCCCTGCCTCGTACCCTAAAGACACAGAGCCCCGAGCTCCGGTGACCTCCCTGTCCCCACGGGGACCATGGCAGCGGTCTAGGCTTGTTCGTAATTCCCATGCGCATACAATCCATCTGTGCTTTAATTTTTAAAATAGCCCCTTTCTTTGGTGGGACTCAGGTGTGTACCCCAAACACAGCAGAGCCTCGGCCCCCAGGTGTGATCTAACCTAGGGGAAGGCTGGCCACGTGTCCCAGGGCAGCTGCCTTTGGCTGGAATGAATGAAGGCATCACACTGAGGGGGAAGCCCTCGCTGCTTCCCCTGTATTCATCCTAGGGTGGACTCTCAGCTCCACCTGGCGTCTAGGCCAGCCTCTCCCCAGAGGCGTTGTTAGCCGGGTTGGCTCTACGGATAGGAAAGGAGGCCTGTCCCTGTGACTCTAACCCAGCCCCAGCCCAGATGAAAGCCCTTGGGTTCAAACAGCTTTTGGAGAGGGGACAAGTAGTTGGGGTGGGGGCAACATGGGGATAACTCATCTCAGCAAGAAATGTGCGCTTCTGCCCAGCCCGTTGGGCTCAGGGGTTGAGCAGCAACCCAGCAACTGAGAGGTCGGGGTTCAGTTCCCTGGCAGGGCACATGCCCAGGTTGTGGGTTCGATCCCCAGTGTGGGGCGTGCAGGAGGCAGTCCACTGATGATGTTCCTCTCTCATTGATGTTTCTGTCTCTCTATCCCTCTCCTTCCCCTCTCTCTCTATAAATCAAGGAAAATGTATTTAAAAAAGAAAGAAATGTGTGCTTCCACAGTGAGGAGGGGAAACCTGGCCCTGATGCTGACCACGCCCACTTCTCCTTCTCCGGGTGACCTCAGCAGTGACCTCTGCTCCACAGGGCAGAGTATCACCTGCAGGTCTTCTTTACGCCCCCTCAACCCCCAGCCAAGTCCACGGGGCCTTCTGGGTGGGTGGCTGACTGCCCTGGCCTCACCCCTCTCTCCCTCAACCTCCAGCTCCAGCCGCTTGACTGCATATAGACCAGTGATGGCGAACCTTTTGAGATTGGCGTGTCAGCATTTTGAAAAACCCTAACTTAACTCTGGTGCCGTGTCGCATATAGAAATTTTTTGATATTTGCAACCATAGTAAAACAAAGACTTATATTTTTGATATTTATTTTATATATTTAAATGCCATTTAACAAAGAAAAATCAACCAAAAAAATGAGTTCGTGTGTCAGAGGTTCGCCATCACTGATATAGACCCTAGTCCCACCTTGTCCCCTCAGCCTGGGAGGCCATTGGCAACCCTCTCTGGAAGTCCTCTGACAACCTTGGGCTTCCACGTCACCTCTTCCAGGAAGCCCCATGATCCCGAAGCTGACAGCTGCCACGTGAGCTGCACCCAGTACTCATCCCTCCTGCGGTCCTTCCCACACTGTCCCCAGGACTAACGGCCGGCTCCTCGAGGGCGGGGCCTGCGTCTGGTTTAACTGCGTATTGCTGGCGGTTAGCTCGGTTCCTGGAGGACACCAGGTGCCCTAGGAACACTGTGTTGAATGAATGAGTCCTTGGCCCTGGGGGAGGCAATGCTAAACATGCTACACCTGGGACAACCTTGACCGAGGGGCCCTGACCCCCCCCACGGGTTCCCAGTGGAGCTGCTGAAATGCCGCAGTCAAGGCCACCCTGGACGATGGGGAGAGTGTGAGAACCGCCGTGGTTGTATACAGCTGGGCCTGGCGTGTAATCTGAGGGATGTGTCCTGTATGTGCCTGGGATGGGGCAAGGATGCCAGCCACAGCATCCAGGGTAGAGGCAAACAGGCTAGTGGCAGGGCATCCTGGCATAGACAGGGCACAGGGCAAGATGACCAGCAGACCTCTGCCCTCCTGGGCGAGTTTAACTCAAACTTTTGCAAGAGTGACCACTAGCTTTTCCCATTCTGGTGTTGTTATAGTTAACTAATACTTTCCTAGGCATTGTCTCAGAGATTAGAAAAGGCAAAAGCACAGCTCTTCCTTGAACTATTTCAATGACAAAGTAGTTACATTTTCTTTTCTGTGTGTGTGTGTGTGTGTGTGTGTGTGTGTGAAGGAAATAGATCCAAATTTAGAGCCCTAATAAGACAGCTGCCTGGTTCTGCTCCAGAAAATTAGATACAATTTTTGAAAATGAATTTGCATCTTGCTTTGAACAGAAAAGCTGGCTTGAAATCTATTGCAAAACTTCCTTTGCTCACTGGACTATCTGTTGAGAGAGAGAGAGAGAGAGAGAGAGAGCGAGCAGTCCCTGAAGGTCTGGACCGAAATGCAGGAAACCAGGGGCTGTTCTGTCACTTCTGGGTTGAGGCCAAGTGGCCCCCAGGCTCCACAGCTATTTTTAACCCCAGGGACCCTAAGGCAGTTCTGGCTGAGTTTACAGTGCTCTTTTCACTGCCTCCAAGTCTTAATCAAGTTCAAAGCCGTGGGCTAAAAATAACCCCTGGAAAGGGAAGAAGGGAGAATTCAGGGTTGGTTAGAGTGGAAAGATAGTATTAGAATGAGGCCTTTGGTTTTAGGGGTGAATCTTGCTGAATTAAAGCAATTTCTGTGGCTTCCAAGAGCCAAGAGCCATTGCCTACATTATGTTGAACGAATCCGACAGCCACTGGGTCAGAATTTTGGAGACAGTTTTCATGGGAAAACTGGCCATAGGGCCCCCTCTACACATGAAATTCTTTTGATTCCGTGGAGCTAACTCAATGAGGTTGGAGACGTGAGTTGTCTTTAGATGGTGCTCCTTTAGGAGCAAGGAGAGGAACTCTGGAGTTCCTGGGCTCTGCTGACCGTGGAACAGGTTATTTAAATGATGTCCAAGTTACTACAGGACTATCCCAAACACTTACGGTCTCGAAAGAGATTCACATCCAGTTTCAGTGCTTAAACTAGTCTGGAAAATTCCAGACCCACATTTCAAAGATCAAAGAGAAACACCAAGCCCTAGCCCACAAGAAAGGATTTCAAGTCAACGGTCCAGGCCTTTCCTCCATCTCTGGCGATCAGATTCTCCCAAACTGCTCTGCAAGGTCAAAGCCTTCACCTTGAAAAGATGCAGGCTGTGAGAAAGGGAGCCTGGGGACCAGGAAAACAGTGCCCGCACTCAGACGCCTGTCCTGGCTGCATCTGGCGTCTAACCGCAGAAGTACCAAGTTCCTTTTCCAGGTGCGGAAAAAGTTCCCAGGGAGAGACAGGTGCCTAAATCCCCAAAGCCTTCCCCTTCAGGGCACTCGTGTCCTATGAGCCAGCGGCCTCTCCTGTTTGTGCGCAGCTCCTCAGATACCGGAAGGCCACGTAAAACACTCCGCCTGGGGCAACCACGCTGCTGATGAGCCAAGAGAGATTCTGGAAGGTAGGTGCCCCCACGGGGCAGTTTTCACAGTGTTGCAAAGGGCATAGACATATTAAAGAAACCGGGGGGATACCAGAAGGACATCTTTCCTTCTTCCAACAGGGGCATTTATGTTGGGGTAGATGCATTCTACACATAGACACACCACTGAGAACACAGGGGGGCATGGGCTCACGGCACAGGGGCGTTGTGAGGGTTACACGAAACGGTTACAAAATGCCTAGCACAGTATCTGGCACAGCATGAGTATCAATAATAAATAGTAGCTCCTTTTCTTCTTTCCCCAAGATTAGATTAGAGCCCAGATAAGGTACAAGGGTCCCTGGAAAAACACAGCATGGCCAGTGAGCCCAAAGGTTTGTCACAAAAGGCAACATAGTCACCTATAATCCTCATTGTCTGCCAGAGCTTTTTTGGCCTTTTTCCAGAGACATACAAAAAGGTGACCGTGGACTTTTTTTTCCTCCCTTGGAAAAACACGTCCTTTCATTGGCACAAGGCAACAGTTCATAGACCTCATTCACGAAACTCCAAAGGTTTGTGGCAGGGACAGTGCCAGAGCCGACTGCCTCGCTCAGCCTTACACAGGAGTGTGGGGGCCACTGGTCGACCTGTGACATCGAGAAGTCCCCTTTGCATTACGCCCTTAAGCATATATTCCCTCCCCCACAACACGCCTTATTTTGTCTCGGGGTTTAAGCAACTTAAAAAGTTTAATTTCTGAGAGGTACAAAGAAATAAAGCTCCGAGAATGCCTTCCAGGGGGAAAAGCATGGTAGGCAGATTTTTTTTATGTAAAATTATAGAGCGCAATCTAATACTTTTTTTTTTTTTAAACGAGGGAGTTGGGAGAAGGAAGGAGCGAGCCTTAGAACCCAATTGTTTTGTCTTTCATAACAAACATGTGAGGGCCCCGGAATCCAAGATTCAGAGTCGGCATTTTCCTGGATTAAGAACTCAACAACCGTTCTTCCTATAAAACTGAATCTAGCTTCTTTTCTAAATCTAGCTTCTTTCTAAGACCAGTAGAGATGAAACACCCTTTTAAATTCTTGCCTGATGTCTAAGCAGGGCTTGTAATCAATATGCCAGCCTGCATCCCAGGCTCCTGACCTAAAATTCGTAGGGGGAATCATCTCTGTTTTTAACAGGCGTAAGGGAGAGTCTGGCTCTAGCAGGAAAAAAAAAGTCTCAATGAGGTTGTAAGGGGAACAAGGTTATAACTCACAGTGAATGGCATCACGGGGGACCAAGAGTGGGGCCTTCATCCCTGGGCCTGCCCCCGGGGGCTGTCAGATTGCAGGCGTGGCCACTCCTGACCCTGGGGAGCCCCTGACAGAGATGCCTCCTTGCTTCACAGTGTGGAAGAGGCTGGCACCAGCGCCCAGGACTAAATAAATAACCACAGCTGCTCCTCAGCCAGGTCACCTCTTATGTGAGTCATCGAAGGCCATGGGCACTGCAGATGGGAGAGACCCAGCAGGCCCGGGGGTGGCCACTGCCGGTTCTGAGGGCCGACCTCGTCTCTAAATTTCTCATCTCTAGACTTCATACCTTCTCTGCCCTTAAACAGACCACATCACCGCTCTGTGCCCCCGCTGGGTCTAGGAGGCATCGCCGCCGAGGTAAGAGCCTCCTTCAGGGTTCTCCGCCAGCAACAAACACACATTCATTGAGGACAGCAGTACTCCGTGATCCTGCGTCTCCGCCAAACCAAAGAAAGCCCGCATACACTGCTGAACTTTTACAACTCGACAGCTCAGAGCACACAAGGCCCGTGGAATCTGGCTGTAAATCTTGCTGACAGCCCGCCCCACCCACTGGCCGCTGGGCAGCTGGGTGTGGAGCTGCGCCTGGCACTCGGCCATTCCATCCGCCCTCTCTTCTAAATGCTCTCAGTCCATTTCTCATCCTTCTACCTCCTCCCGCCAGGCCATTTCCCGCCCTCCCTCCCTCCCTTCCTCCTTCCTTCTCCCTGAGCCTCAGAGATCACAGCCAGCAGAAGCTTCTGGATTATTCTTTTCATTGTATCTGAGACAATCTGCTTACGGTTCAGATACGCAGGAGGAAAAAAAACGGCAAAATATCTTTTGCTTTCGACCCTTTCAGAAAGGCATAAAAAATTTATATATATAACGTACAAACACAAATCACTTGACAATTTTATGATTGAAACCAACGGATGGGAAACAGACAGCTCTGCGTGTTGCTAACATCATCCGGCACGTCTTGCCAACCCGCTCAGGCACCCCATGCCTTAGATCTATTTCTAGCGGTCCCCAATGCATCTGCAGATAAAATCACTCTTGTATTTCAAAGAGGTCTCCGGCATTGACATCGGAAGACAGACCTCCAGGTGAAAAGTCCGAGTTTCCCGGGAACCGGTTTCCGGTTTCACCAAACACTCACCCGCCAGGTTCCCAAGAAACACTGGGCGCTGTGCACACGTGTGTCATGTCAACATGCTAAACGTGACTGTCAGCAAAATGACAAGAGCACGTTTCTCGTCTTCGGGCAGAAGGTGGCGATTTTCAGGGAAGGCACTCCCTGAGACACCCAGTGGAGGAGTGACATGGGAGAAGGCGAGCGTTTGCTTCCTAAGAACAAGAAATCCCGGGGCCAGGTCGTCGGCACAGCAGTGAGCACAGTCCTCCATGGACACGTTGGAGGTGGGGCTCAGGGCTCAGCAGTTCGCTTACGGTTAAGAAAAACTGTTTTAGTCACTTGGCCAAAACCATACACAGGGAGGGAACTTAAAACCCCGGGCGACTAGACTCTCCCGGCATTTTCCTGCTTGAAGCAGGATAAAAAGCCTTGCATGTTGGCTGCGTCTCTATTTATGTAACAACCGCAGCTGCTCCCCAGAATAGCTGCTGCTGGCTGGAAGGAGGAAGGGCTCTTGCTGCTAACGTGCGAGTCCCTTTTCTATTGCTCTTCACTGAGTTTCCTGCCTTTCCCCTTGGCGCCCTGGGTCTACAAGGAGACCAGGGACCTCACCGTTAGCTCGTGGCGCCCTCGGATACGGGCCACGTGGATGGATTTTAAAGTCAAGGCTCCTCCTCTCAGGGAGAACAAATTTAGACTCTGATTCTATTCTGTGGCAGGCGATCGCTCGACTCCCAGAACATACCAACTACCCACCTTCGGAGGGAGGCCGATGGCGAGGCCCTTCCCACTCACAACCCCCAAAGAGAGACACAGGCAGACAGACAGCGCCCCTTCTGTGTTTCCGTGGGACAAACTGGAACCCGGACTGCGGGCGTAGCATTGAATATAAGGCGCCCTCCCCAGGAAGTAGCAAAGACAACCCTCGTCGCAGCTATCAAATGCGTTAAAAAAATACAAAAGTTATTTTTCTCCTTTTGATGGCTATTTACTTGTGACAACATTTGTTAAAAATATTACTTCTGTCTTTGGGAAGAGATCATTCTCTTCGTATAATATGGAAAAATAAACTCTACCAAACCACAGTTCACATCGCCCACGACGGCCTCCAGACCTCCTTCGAGGGTCAATGCGCTACGTTTTCAGGGAGGGAACCCTTTCTCACTGTCCTATCCAGGGCTACAAGGAGGGGGACATAAAGTGACCAGGCTCTGAGTCACTGAGGGGGGAGAAGTAGGAAGTAGGATGGTTTCTTTGCTAATAAAAAGGTGACAGGGTGGCTTCGGGCCCTCCTAGAAAGTCATGGGGGGTCCCCTCATCTCTTCTGACCACTTGCGGCCCAGCTAATGCGTGGTCGCTTACCCCTGGGAGGGGTAGGGAGCCATTAGGCCAAGTCTCGGTGCCACGGCAAAGGAGGGCTCCTCTTCCGCACCCAGGAGCATCGGAGAACACTGAACTGGATGAATGGGAGAAGACAAGGATACATAAAAACAGTAAAATGTTTATTTCCTTAGAAAAAAAAGTGGGGGAGAGGGATTTGAAATGATTGTGATCACACGTCCGTCTGCCTCTGAGCAAAGCCAATGTCATGAGCTCACTGCTTGATGGAGATACCCCAGTAAACGAAACAGGAGTCAGGTCACAGCATGCTTTCTGCCGCTTCGTAGCGGGGAACCAAGGCTTGCCGTGGCAACCATCCCATCTCCAAAGCGCAACATCGCCCGCCCGCGAGAAGCAAGGCTCTGGACCACTTTGGGACAGACAGGGAGGAAGGAGAGAGGGAAGGAGACGCTTAGAAACGGGACCGCCCGAGAACAGAAGTCCGAGAGCCGAGTTCACCACTACCTCATCTCATAGAAAGCGGGCTGGAGAGCCCCTGTAAGACCGACAGTATCTTTAAGGTGAAATCGCAGAATTTTGCTGCACACCTGGACACGAGAGAAGTGAAAAGTTGCAACAGGTTTTAACTAGCAGCAACAAAGAAAGTTCAATGACAGGTTTTTTTGTTTGTTTTTTTAGCAATATTCCTTTGCGAGTTCATTAGGAAACACTGTAATTTAATGGGGCAAAGATATGGAACGATCTTCTTTTGCTATAGTGCTGTTCCGTGAAGAGGACCGACCTTTGCAGAGATTTCGACTGGGGTGTCACCTATTTACACAGTAGTAGCTCCTGGTTCGGGTGTCAGGTCGGTGCTATGTGATATCCTCTTCTTCCGAACAGTAATCTCGACCCTGGAGGGGAAAGGAAGAGAGTGACGTGTGAGTGAGAAATTCCAAGCAGAGCCCGACACAGTCACTCCTGTATCCATTTTCTGTCGGCTCCTGTCTCCTTGCACCAAACCCCAGAGCTCATCAGCGACCACCGGCCAACAGGATAGATGCGTCATGACGACCTGTTTAGAAACTGTATATACCGATTTATAAACTGCAGAGACCTCAAGGCATGGCAATCTGACCAAGCCCCAAATAAGCCCTTACTTTCTATGGGTAAGAACTCATACTACGATACAGGACCCAGCCTTTCACCGAGAGAGGAGCACATGGATGCTCCATTCAGGAGGCCAATTTCTCATCAACAAGAGACACGGAAATGGACAAGGAACAAGTCGCTTTCCGCTGGGGCCAGGGCAGCTCACATCTGATAGCTGCGTCTCCATGCCCGGAATTTACAATTTTACAGAAGGGGATGGAGTAATCCAGGGATGTCTTCGTTTTAATCCATTCTAAATTAAAACAGGATTAAAACAACAACAAGGACTCAATGACTATAACATATCTTAAGACTATGTTTGGCATGTGTGGGATGCACCAGAAAGACAAAAATGCCTTTGATTCATTCGCTTACAAGAAGGCTTGCGGACTCTATGCAATTGCGACATGTGAACATATTTCATCTTCTTTCCAGCAGGACGTAAACTCTATGAAGGCACCCTGAGGACTGGGGTTTAAGCTCCACATCTGACCTGGCTGGGTTGCCTTGGTTGAACCCCACGGCTTCCTGGTCTGTAATCCATCACAGGAACAGAACACCTGCCCGCATTACAATGTCGCAGATGAGGGCTTTGTAGAAGTCACCATTAATACTGTTTGCATCCTTTATCCTTTTTCTTTTAAAATACACGCTATATGTTTCAATTTTTTTTTTTTGGGGGGGGAATATTCCTTCAAAAACAGAATTTTCTCAATAACTAGAACTTATTCATAAAAGCATCTCAAACTTAAAGAATATAATAATTTTGCATAAAACTATTTACCAAGTGTATTACATGTTTCTTTGTCACAGTATCTGTATATTGGGAGTATTTCCCATTCTCCTAATACTTAACTGTCGTCGTGATGAATTACTGGACCATTTGGCTGAAGGGTGATTGGTTGTATCTTGATTGATTCTAGCTCTGGGATCTCACTTAAGTTACCTCTCTGGGTCTCAGTTTCCCCATCTGTACAACAAAGCTAACAACAGTCCCTACTTCACAGGGTTGCTGGAGATTAAATTCCTGGCATTCATTAGGGTATTTTAGTTTCCTCCACTGTCTGATTGCCAGCTCTCCCCCTGCTACTTGCGGAGTGCCTGACCCCAGTGTGGTCTCCAGGCTGGTTTTATTCGCTGCATGAAAATGCCTCCTGGGCAGAGAAACTGGGCAACAACCTCCCTGAGAAGAGAAGAGTGCGCTCAGCAGTCACCCCACAGTGACGGTCTCCCTGGGACCCCTCCCAAGCAAATGAGAAAGAAGAACCTCACGGACCCTGGCTGTTGGGAGTTTACTCCCCAGTGTGGGGAACAGGACACATCCGGACATAGCAACGCTATGCTAGAAGCCCACCTACCAGGTGGGGCTCTCCTCAAAGGCCCAAGAGTCGACCTGTAAGTGGGCACGGGACGTTCAGCTGGAGGGGAAAGGCAGGGCTCATGGAGTTTTCAAAAGTAAGGACAGAGGACACATTTCCAGTGCATATGGGACACACGCTGTTGTGTGACATCGGCAAATGACTGGGCTTTGGTTTCCTGGGGATAATCATCGTCTCTGCCTCGGGGGGTTATGATCAGGATTAAGTGGAAAAAAACACAGTGCCTGGCAGGTAGTCAATACATATTAGCTGCTGGTGTTATTATGACTGTTAAATCGCGTGCTCGTCCAGCCCCCTGGCAGAGGAATAGGGACCCCTTCCTGCGACTGACAGGTGAGGACTGAGGTCCTAAACTGTGACCTGACAGGTGTCAGGGACTCCTTCCTCCCACCACAGCCTTGCACCCAAGACAGGCCACATGTACACGCTCTCGAATAAAACGTCTATGGCAGACACCTAAGTCCTTTCCCTTCTTCTATCTAACGCAGGCCTCACATCGAAGTAAAGGCCCAGCTGGCCAGGATGGGGTTCAGAGGGCCCCTCATCCACAAGGAAGACTTGGGCCCAGTGACAGACAGACAGACAACACACAGGCGAACTGGTGCACTCATTGATAAAGCAGCGTCTCCAACTCCATAAACGGGTTATGAAGTAGAAGGTGCATTTCAGACCCTCCACGTTGACTATGACCATAAACAAGTGCCTCCTTTGGAGGAACAAATCTATATAAACGTCTGTGTACACTCAAGACCGCAACTTGCATTTCCCAAGCGCGGTTATGAAGTAGAAGGTGCATTTCAGACCCTCCACGTTGACTATGACCATAAACAAGTGCCTCCTTTGGAGGAACAAATCTATATAAACAGCATCGGCTCCTCTGGAATGACCATAATTGCTGCGAGAAGGAGAAGGAAAACGGCGTTGGTTGCTTTGCAGACATTATTTCATTGGTATTCACACCAACCCTGCAAGGCGGGAGGGGTGCCTTGTGACTTGTGGGCAAACCTCAGACCAGCCCAAGGGCCCAGGGTAATCCGTGCCCTCCCCGCCGGCCCCGCCCCACCAACTGTAGTAAGTTGGTAACAAAATTCAAATTCAAATCAGTTTCATTTTTGTTATTATCACCTGTCAGCAGCTCTGAGAAACAAATGTTTTATGAACAGAAACCTGAAAATCACAAACACCAAGAGCACGAGCTCGCAGATGGCCGGCATCGCTTTAAGAAATGGGAAGCAGAGAGAGCTGCGCAGTGAGGGGCCTCCTCTTGGCATCACCTGGGGCCCCACTTGCACACCAGCCCTACGGGGCAGGGGCAGGACAGGGAGCTGGCTTCTGTGACATGACTTCAAGTCTCATTTGCATTTTTAAAGAGCTGTGCTAAAAAGGAGCGCCTTAAAACCTTCAGCTGTCAGAAGGCAGGAAGTGGGAGTAGCTGGGTGTGGGAGACACACAGCATTCTCTGAGCTGGAGCACGCCCTTTCCCCTGCAAGGGACTACAAACTGGAAGTCTTTGTCAAGGGGCTCTGGGCAATTGGAATGAGCGCCTGCTGCACACAATTCCACCCTTGTGCAAAGGCCCCACTGAGAGCTACAGAGCAGGGTCCCTCCCAGGGCCCCACAAGGTGGAGGACCGGAAATGCCCGATGATGCCGACCAGGAAGGGTTGTTGGAAGAACCACATGGGCATTTTGGTGCAGACACACACACACACATCACAGCATTTGCTGACTGAAGTGTCTCCGACCGTGCCCTTACTCTGCAGGGGAACACCCTCGATCCTCTTCCGCTGTTTGCATTACTTTCTTGGAAACGTACGGAAGTTTATGTCAACTCAGAACATACATTTCCAAGGTGCTAGGGTAAATGATTTTGCCTGTTGAAATGTCTAGGCTAAGAATTAGAGATATTAAGGAGTAGCAAAGGAAAAAACATTATCCTACTTTCAAATTCTGCAAGCTTTAAAAAATCTTTATTGCTGAAAGTATTACATATGTCCTCCCCCCCCACCCACCTCACCCCAGTCCTTCACCACCCTATTGTCTGTGTCCATGGGTTTTGCTTATATGCATTCAAATTCTAAAATTCTGCATGTTGAAAGAGGAACGCTCAATGAGCGAATTCAAAAAAAGAAACTGTTCCTGCAAAGTGCCTACAGTACCTTTCCTCCTCAAGTTTAAGTACACAAGCAATCTAGGCCTGACCGTGCAGTTTCAGGTGCAATTTTATCCTGTTAGTCTTAAGTATATTTTTGTAAACAAGGGTGCATTGGGCTAATACATGCACCTCAGGCATTTAAGAATCAACTGTGAACTGCGTACTTTCCCAACGGAGTGGATTAGAGCTAGGTCAAAATGACTGAGAGGAAGCACTGAGCCTCAGTTTCTCCATCTTTAAAATGGGAACAGTAAGACCTAACTTGCAGTGTTGATGTGAGAATTAGAAGTAAAATACATAAGGTGTTTAGCAAAGCATGGCACATAGTAGGTACTCAGTAAACTACAGCTCTTATGATGATATTGAAAAATGAGATCAATAGATCCAACAGCTCATAAACTGCATAGGTGAGAAATTTGGCCCACAGCTAGATCAATTCGTTACATTCAGGTCCTTAGTCAAGCCGTGTACCTCAGGGCCTGGATGCTTGTCCTTCTTCCTTCCTGGCTGGCTCCTGCTGACCCCAGCCCTCATGCATCCATTACTTCTCCTTCTAAATCTCTGCTCAAATGTCACCTCATTGTCTTCCTTGAACACCCTATACTCAATAACACGTCTTACTCTGCTTCATTTTCATTTATATTACTTATCATCACCGGACATTATTAGTGTATTAATTAATTTCTTAATTGGCTGTCTATCCCCTTGAATGGAAGTAACGAGTGGGCAGGAACTGTTTCACACTCTGTTGCACCCTCAGGATTTAGACTAGTGTCGGCAGCCTGTCAGATGCTTGATGAGTATTTGCTGAATAAATGAAAGGATGAAAAACACTAGAGAGAGCTGAAATCTCGGAGCTGGACGGGACCTAGAGGCTTTCCCCTCTGACCTCTCATTTAACGTGGGGCGGCCTCCGCTTACCACCTTGCAGACAGGGAACCCTCGCTTGATGAGTATTTGCTGAATAAATGAAAGGATGAAAACACTAGAGAGAGCTGAAATCTCGGAGCTGGACTGGACTTAGAGGCTTTCCCCTCTGACCTCTCATTTAACGTAGGGCGGCCTCCGCTTTCCACCCTTGACAGGGAACCCTCTCTTTTCGGCTGGAACACGTCAGGTGCTTTTCCAAGCTGCCTGTGAAACCCCTCAGCAGCAGAGCCCAAACCCTGCTTGTGCCCACAGAACGGCTTAGTCCGGGCCTTTGGGACCGGAGGATAGGCCTTCTCCGATCAACAGCATCCCTGGTCCATCATCTGCAAATAACGTGGTCTCCATCGAGGTCTCCCTCCTTTGCATGTGCTTCTGTCTTACAACAGTTGTGTGTGTTTTTTTTAAATGGACCCACCAAAAAATTACCAACACAGAAGAAAACATCCAAGGAATGCAGCCTAGGATGTGTGAAAGTTAAGTCCTGACAAAGGGAATCACCAGTAACAACAGATTCCAAAAGAATCAAAGTGCCACATCTTAGCAATAATAGAACAGAATGTCAAACTGAACTTCTGTCAAAGCTCTGGAGAGAGACAACGCTTCAAGGAAACAGAAGAGACCACAAGGTAAAAGGGAAGAAGAGCCCATCTGATCACGGGAGACTGGACTCTGCATGTCAGAAAGTAATGCCACGAAATACAAAGGCTAACCTCATCCTGGGAAAAATACCCACAGCCTACATGTTGCGTGATGGAAGTTACGTGGGACGCTCACACCATTAAAAAAAATGAACAGGGAGAGGATCTCAAAAGGGCACAAAGTGGAAACTCATTCAGAGCAAATTAAAACCAGTAAACACACCAACAGAAAAGTGGTCTGCTGTAGTAATAAAAAATACAAATTAAAATAACGCTATTACTTAAAAATAGCCACACCCACAATGAAATGGGACTCTCATATATTGCTGGCCTCAGTGTAAAATGGTACATAGCTGCCTTGAAAAGTAATTGGGTGATAGGTATTGTGAGTCATAAAAATGTACACACCCTTCATTACAGAAATCATAGAAATCAGTATCCAAAGATAAACTCCCAAACACATATTTAAAAAATATACATGCATTGGTTCCCTGGGCTGGAGGTGGGAGAGGGGATGAACTGTAAGTGGGCAGGAGGGATCTTATTGAGGTGATGGGGAATTTTGTAACTGGAGTGTGGTGACGGTTGTGCAATTTGGTAAATTTACTAAAATTCATTGACTTGTACACTTCAAATGAATAAATTTTATGGTATGTAAATTATAGCTCCATAAAGTTGTTAAGAGCATGTGTAAAAATATTTTCATTGCAGCATTTTTATTAAGCATGACAAAAATCCATCGAATATCCCCTCCCCTCCACCAATAAAAAAAGCTTCCTGAGATATGGCTCCTGTGCTCCCTGCTGCCACGCAAACACCACCAACAGGACCGATCACCACATGTCCCAAACAGGCAGGTCCTTGCTGGGTACCACTGTTTCCACACACATTGTTCTCTTCTCTCATACTCACATCCTATTGCATCTTTATGATCTCATCACAACATCATCTCTTCAAGTGACATTTCCCCCAGCTGTTCAAGGGGCTGGTCTCTTCCTCTCCCAGTGGTCCTTCCCACCACCACCACGTTTTATAGTAATTTTAGACAACATGTCTTTTCGACACCCAATGGAATCCTTGTGTGGCCCCTATCACAATGGTTATGCATAGGCAGGTGTCTGAGGGAGGCAGTGCTGTGTGTGTGTGTGTGTGTGTGTGTGTGTAGGGATGGAGGTGGAGGCTACTGAATGACATGATACAGGAGGTGTCCTGGGACTCTCATAAGCGAAGCAAATTGTTAACATTTTGCAGGTCACGGTGGAAAAAGCAGCCCTCTTTAGCAATTCAATGGTTACAGAGTATGGCTTGAGCAGAAATGTCAGCAGAGACGGGGGCACAGACTGGTTCTGAGGATGGCCCGGAACTTAGGAGAGGCAAGTCAGCGGCAGGGGGCGCAAAAGTGGGTAACAGAAGGCCACAGTCCATTATTCACCATTTTTATGTCTATAGGTAACACCCGTGTAAACCACATTTGGCACGACATCTAGTTTACTTTCCACAATATTCAGTCAGGCATCCTAAACTATGTCTTTTGCTGTTGTCACCAGGTTCTGCATTAAAGAACCTCACACTGAGCCCTGGCCAGGTGGCTCAGTTGGTTAGAGCATCGTCCCTCTAGGCCAAGGATGCCGGTTCAATCCCCAGTCAGGACTCATACAAGAACCAACCAATGAAAGCATAAAGAAATGGAACAACAAGTTGATGTCTCCACTTCTAAAAATCCACACCCCCCCCTCTAAAATCCATTTAAAAAACAGAACCTCACATGTACTAGGAACATAAACTAGATATTCCACTCAAGATTTTCATGTTTGGTGAAAGCAAACATGAATTTTTGTAATGAAGGCTCATTAGAGAAGTTGGCTTAAACGAGGCTTATTTCTGTCTGGAAGTGTGAGTGATCCCTGTCACAAAGCAGGCTCCTGTGTGCTGACTGACTGACCGAAGAGTGTATCCCCCTCTCCTTTACCTCCCGGGATGATGCTGGGAGCACCTCTTAGTTTCTGGCCTGTGTGGTATTTCACTTCTCCTACCCACTATCTGCTTCCTTTCCGTGATTCGTCTTCCTCCTCTCTCTTCCTAACTGTGGGCTTCCTGAACCTCCGTTTCTTGACTCAGTTATGCCTCCTGCATAGCCTTCTACCCTGCACTGTGCGACTGACCGGCTTTCCAAGCACCAAAGAGGATCGTGAGCAATGAAACCCAAATGCCACATCTGGATTTTGGTGCAGAAATTTAACGGGTCATCTTCCGTCTCTGCCCCCCTAACACCCCTCCCCCACAACCTTTCCCTCCAGGTATCACCAGCCAGAGACAACCTCAGATGCAAGTTTCTATGAGCATCTGGCCATGAAGCTCTGTCCCTGAAGCAGGAATACAGGGCGGGAGAGCCGCTTTCCACCCCTTGGGCAGTGGGAACAATGAGCTAGAATCCAGAACAAACATTATCAGAAGGAGGCGGGAAAGGCTGGGAAAGTAGAATGAAAGCCTCCTCTCCCTCCCCGCCCTGTGAAGGGCAGCTCTTCCATCCTCCTCCTGTGGGACCATGGCCAGGGCTGGACTCACAGAGCGTCTCCAGACAGGGTGCGTTTCAATAGCATTTTCACTTACGGTCCAACAACAATTTACAACAAACGCCGAAGAAAAGCAAAAGTCATGAGCTGTGCTGTTCGTCTCCTCCCCCGACTTAGTTCATTAGAAAAACCAATCGAGGCATTAATGGCTGTCTCTGTTTCTAACAGGCTTTATTCTAATTAGACTCACACGTTATTATTTCAGTTGGAAAAAGGTCTGGGTTTGTAATGAGCAGGAGGAGTGTGACAGCCTCCAGCCTCTGACAGCTCCTTGGATCATCTAAGGGAAGGATCCCCAGGGTACCAACAGCAGTGACAACAATTCCAGTATATTGGGCTTTTCATTTCCAAGAGAGAATGAGTATTAAC
Source organism: Myotis brandtii (assembly GCF_000412655.1). Classification (NCBI taxonomy): domain Eukaryota; kingdom Metazoa; phylum Chordata; class Mammalia; order Chiroptera; family Vespertilionidae; genus Myotis; species Myotis brandtii. The sequence goes on along the minus strand of NW_005353497.1, from coordinate 482,309 downwards.
TAGACGGCTTTAATCCCCTCCCCTCGTGAAGTGTTTAATAAGCCCAAATCCTCATCCTACAGACAAAAGGGAGGCTATGTTAGAAGCTTTATGGCACACAGTTGTCAAGCTTTCTCTGACAATGGCATTCAGGTGACCTCAAAGATGCTGTTCCCCAGGAGGAAGCAAGCATGAGTGAGGATAAGAGGAGCAGGGATAAAGAAGGTGGGTGCCCATGTCTCTGGGCCACACTCAACTGATGTTCTTGAGCAGGCGTGGGCCACTTTCTTTGCCAAGGGCCAAACAGTAAACACATTAGGCCTTGCATTCCGTATGGTTCCTGCTGCAACTCAACTCTGGTGATGTAAGGTGAAGGCAGCCACAGATAAAAGAAAAAAAAGAAAGAGTGGGGCTGTGTTCCAATAAAACTCTGTGGGCACTGAATTTGGAAGTTCACATATTTTTTTTCGTGTCAGAAAACATGATTCTGCTTCTTGTTTTCCCCACATTAGAACATGTAAAAAACATTCTTGTCTGGTGGCTGGCTTTGGCCCCCTGGCCGCTGCAGAGACTAGCACTACCATCAAACAGCAGGGTTCTACAAAATGGCGTTTTATAAAATTGTTCTTATTTTATACACAAGAAAACCATCAATCAAAATCAAATGTAAAAAATTTCCTACAGCTCCATCTTCCTAATAAATAGCATGTTCAAGTTTCTCTTAAATCTCTGTTCACATATATGTCATTTTAATATCACTTCAATCTATTGACACATTTAACATTATCTTATAAAAATGTTCCCTGTTGTAACTGATTCCTTATACAGTAAACCCTTGATTTTTTTGGACCTGGATTTAAGGGACTTCAGACTTAGCCCTGGCCCGTGTCAGATTAAATGATACCCCCTTGCTGAACTAGATTTATCGGGTGATCACTTAATAAGTTATATGATGTCTAATCACTGGGCTGTATGCCTGAAACTGATATAATATTGCATGTCAACTGTAATTGAAAAATTAAAAATTAAAAAATGTACTCAATAGTGGGAACACTTGTTTTTAACTCATCATTCTCTCTATACCCCGATGCAAAAGGAAAAGTGGAAACTGAATTGCAGATGGGAACAATGAATTTCACTTTTGAGTAAAAAGAGGTAGAATTTCAATTATGGTAACACACCAGAAAGGAATGAGGTCATTTTAACGCCTTGTCAGATCTGTATATGTTGTTTAAAAGATAAATTACAATTTGGATTTCAATTTTTACAGACTACCCCTGACTACTAAGCAGATCTTTTTGTTGCCAGAAAGCTCGCAGAGGAAAAAAGTCCAAATAAACTGAGAATGAAAAGATCTTCACCAAAATAGTGGGGACAGATAATTTCTTTTTATGCTTTTCTTTACTAAAACAAAACGTATCGGCAAGTTGAACAGCTTTTGAACCAATATGTGAAACTTGGTAAATTTTCCATCTGAAAAGTCATGCATAAGCCAAAATTTCACTAAAAATAAAAGTAAAATATTATATTCCTAAAATGAGGTTTTGGCACAGTCAGGGAGTGATATAGACTAAACTACCATTTAAATTCATTATCTATCTCTATTTTCAAATTGGTGATATTTGCTGGTCTTTTAGTGGTACATTAGATTATACAAAGTATTCTTATTATACAATTATTCTGCTGCTGAAATACTGATGAATTTAAGACCTCTTCATTATCTTCCGTTGAGCGATAGAGATCACAACTGAGAAATTCATGGACAAATCCTCAGATAAAAGGACCACAAAAAGTAAAAAAAAAAAAAAAATAAAT
>NW_005353497.1:476413-479693 GCF_000412655.1 Myotis brandtii | reverse complement strand
GGGGTAGCCCAGGGTCCTGGGAAGCTTCCTTAGACACGAAACATTCTCACAGTCACATTTTCTTGGCGTAGGGGGAACTTCTGTTTTAACTCTCTCCCCAGCACCTTACAAGAATAACTTCGTGACACAGGAACCAGAAGATTGTTACCCTCACCCAAGGGGCAATTAGTCTGGAAGTACTTTATATGACTCCTTACCTTTTCGATTTTTTCGTCCAGCATTCTGAAGAATTCTTGTTGGCTCTCAGAGATGTGCATGCTGAAAAACAAAGAGCGCACATTTCAATGTTTTCTTAAACCTCTTCCCTCAAGGAAAAATGCTGAGGCCCTAAACTTGGAGGTGGACATTTCTTTATTGCAGACTTTTCCACAGAAATACTCTGAAGTTATAGTAAGAATAAGTGTTATTACTGTAATCCTTACAGATGCATTTCATAAGAGTCTATCAGTGCCTGCGATTTAAGGAAATACAATTTCCTGTCAATGTACATGTTATTTACAGGGGTGTTATTGGGAGGTATGTGCCAAATTTTTCTTCAGATACATATTTGTGATTTAAAAAAGGATAGGCAAGCAGCACATGGCATATTTCCACCCTGCGTATAACCCTAGTTATTATATGGAAATGTGTATTTTGCAAAGCATCAGCATGATATTCAGCTGTCTAGATGTGGGCTGGCAGCAAATGAGCTGAGAACTTGACATTGGCCCTGAACACCTTCTGCATTGGCGACAGACAGCGAATGTGCCTCCCGGGGACAGAAATTCCACTGGAATAAAGGAGAAAGTCAGGAGGCAGGTTTGGGTAGCACTTGCCCTGTGTGTTTGTGTATCTTACCCCATTTAACAGCAAACCTTGTGAGATGAATGTGGTAACATCGGTAAGCAGAGCCGAGATCACCAATGGGAAGGGCAATAGATATGATATTAATTGACCACATGATCTCTATTTAAATGCATGTGATTCATGATCTCACAGAGGCAGCGCAGATGTTAGCAGGGGTGAGAGACCACATGATCTCTATTTAAATGCATGTGATTCATGACCTCACAGAGGCAGCGCAGCGCAGATGTTAGCAGGGGTGAGGCACAGACCTCTGATTCCTCATCTAGAAAACCTTCCGGCACTCACGTTCTATGACTGTTGCTAACTTCCATTCACTCCTTTATTGAACTATCACAGCCCGAAAACAATAATGTGTGGTTAGTACTCAACATATGCACATTAGATGGACAAAAGGGGAACTCTTCAGTAAAATCCACTCTCCAAATGGGTCTGCCCTCCTGTGAGCAAGAGTGTCTGGGTTCCATTAAGGAAAAAACAAACACAGCAAACCTCATAGACACAGACAACAGTAGGTGATTAGCAGAGGGGAAGGGGAGGAGGGGGAAGTAGAAGAGGGTAAAGAGGGGAAAAATGGTGATGGAAGGAGACTTGATTTGGGGTGGTAAACACACAATACAATCCACAGACGATGTTTTATAGAATTGTAAACCTGAAACCAATATTATTTTATTAACCAATGTCATTCCAATAAAGTCAATACGAAAGAATGCCCAGGCTCAAGGGTCCTTATCAGGAGCTTGGGACCAAGGTTGATGGTGACGACCCCAAGGTGGTAAAGCAAACACTAAAACCTCAGTGGTTTCAGCTTTGTGCGGTTTCACTACATGTTTTGTAATCAATAAAAAACACACAACAAAAAACAGGCATCCCTTTGGTTAAAACAAATTGGATGAAAGCCGCCCAACCCAGAATTAATGAGACAAGGCAGTGTATTTCCAACCCCACCTGGATCTGGAACGAAATAGTAACCTTACTTTGGGTAGAGGTCCAAGACAGGAAGTAACGACCACTTCCACCTTCCCGCCCGCCCTTGGAGAAACAATTCTAACCAAAGCCTTCCATCGGGCGTGTCGCTAGGATCACAACCTTGATACAGAAACGATGTCCCCTCGTCTAAGAGCGGTCCAGCATCTCTGCCTCATTCAAACATCTATGAGGAAGAGTCACCCACCAGGCGCGTTCACTATCTTGCCCCTTGAAAGACAGTGTGTGGACTGTGTTAGAAAATACTGAGCGGTAGGGTGACTTATTTATCGTCCAATCCTGACGCTCTACACAAGCTCTTTCAGACAAACTGTTGTCCCTGGAAGTGACAGACACTGCCGGATGGCACAAAGGCTGCACGCGGTCCCTGTCACCTGTGCATCCTCCTGGGTAGGATGCACCTGAAAGCATGAGGCTTACTCGGCTGTTTCCCAGGGGATCGTTTCAGAGAGAAGTCCCGAAACCCTCCAACGAGGGCAGAGCCAGGATTTGTACTCTGACAAAATAAATCAGCCCATGTTGACTGACTGCCGCTTAGATAAATGTGAACGACCTCTTCTCCTATGGAGACCCTGTCAACACAGTGGCATTAATAATATTTTTTTCGTTCAAAAGTTTACGCTGCACTGTGAGAAACAGTCCCTAGGTAACGAGATTCCTGGGTGCTTTCTGATGCCCAATTTGAGGATCGTGAGTGGGGAGCCAGGAGGAGGAAAAAGCACATGGGTTTTCTATGTTTCCTCCAGGTATTGGAAAGGAATAATTGAATTATGATTTAGTTTAAAAAGTATAAATACTTGATGCTAAATTAGATATAAAAATCTTTTATAAAAGCCTGTATGGTAGCCCTAGCCAGTTTGGCTTGGTGGATAGAGTGTCAGCCTGTGGACTGAAGGGTCCCAGGTTTGATTCCGGTCAAGGGCCATGTACCTTGGTTGTGGGCACATCCCAGTGGGGGGTGTGCAGGAGGCAGGTGGTTGATGTTTCTGTCTCATCGATGTTTCTAACTTTCTCTCTCTCTCCCTTCCTCTCTGTAAAAAATCAATAAAATATACATTTAAAAAAGCCTGTATGGTGGTGCCTGATTTAATTAATAAAGCTTAACAATTTTAGTAATCCTTGTTTCTCTCTAATAACGACAACTCCAACTGGGAAAACCCAGTGCTGCATGGAGGACAATGTGTAGCCCCTGTTGACCTTGGCAATGCTCTTGTGAGTTAACCCTGTGCTAGCATAGGCCCTTCTTTCTGTGACTTCTCAGCTTCACGAGACTAGAGATGATAACATGATGGAATCTTACTGACAAGTAAGCAAATGAACAGAATGAAGTGGGCAACCCGGCTGGCGTGGCTCAGTGGTTAAGCATCAGCCTATGAACCAGGAGGTCACAGTTCGATTTCCAGTCAGGGTGTGGGGCATGCAGGAGTCAGCTGATCAATGATTCTCTCTC
>NW_005353497.1:378731-476374 GCF_000412655.1 Myotis brandtii | reverse complement strand
TCTCTTCCTCTGTGAAATCAATAAAAATATATTTTAAAAAAAGAAAGAAGGTGAGCAAAATGAGCTTTCGAGCTGAAAGACACGTGGCTTTCACGTTCAATGACTGAAAGGAAAGTTTCCAAATAATAAAAACTTAAGCCAGAAAAGTATGAGAAGGCAAGGTCCCAATTCCCTAATACGTCACCTGCAAAAATGAAATTCAGTTACTCATTGGGTTCCTGGCAGATCTTGGCCTGAACATGGTTATTTCTTCATGGTCATCATTATTATTTTTCAATTGGACCTCAGGGAAGTGGGGTTAATCCTAGTCCTCACATCACGACACACCCTTGTTTGTAGCTCATGCATGGCTCAGGCTCAGTTTTAGTTAATTATTTTGTTTGTTAGTTTTTAAAAATAGTCTAATATGCACCCATAACACCAAAATGAAAAACAAAATGAAAAACAAAAGCTAGGACCCTGACAACCACCTAGAGCTAACGTACCTCCTACCATGACTTACTTTAGTTTTGTTTTTTTTTTAAACTTTACAAAGAGTGCATCACGCTCTATGCAATCTTTTAGGGCTTACTCATTTCTTCTGGCATATTACATTGACGAGGTCCATCCAGCCTTGTGCATTCATCTTAACGAATTTAAAGATTAACTTTAAATGAACTAATTTAATATTAACTTGAATCTATTCCACTGTGCGAATACAGTGGAGTTTATTTCCCCACTCTCTTGGTAAAGGCCATTTGGGTGTTTTCTCAATATTAAGGCGTTCCTTTTTTAAAATATATTTTATTGATTTTTTACAGAGAGGAAGGGACAGGGATAGAGAGTTAGAAACATCGATGAGAGAGAAACATCGATCAGCTGCCTCCTGCACACTCCCCACTGGGTATGTGCCCGCAACCAAGGTACATGCCCTTGACCGGACTCGAACCCGGGACCCTTGAGTCCGCAGGCCGACGCTCTATCCACTGAGCTAAACTGGTCAGGGCTATTAAGGCATTCTTACCGAGTCACTGTGATAAGCACTGGGCGTACATGATTTCATTTGCTCCCCGACCCTATGAGACAGGATTGCTCACCCTCTTTTTTCTCTGAGAAAACTGAAGCTCTGAGACAACAGGTCACTTGCCTGAGATCACAAAGTTGTAAGAATGTGTTCCACGTGTTGCATCAAATGAAGATGTGAGAATTACCTGCCTTTGTTATTAACAAATCTGCCATTGGCTGGTATGAGATTGTCCTTCCACTCGTGGGAAAAACAACAAACCGTCGTTATCTTGTTTTATGCAACTGCATAATAAATGCGTTCCCTTCATCCGTGAGTCAGCAAGTAGGACAAGTAACACTCTTCTCTTGGGCCCCAGAAGGAATTCTGAGTTGAATTCCATGAACCCTATGTTCTGACGGACAGTTTACAACACACACACACACACACACACACACACACACACACACACACGAATGCTGCTGTGTGGAAAACAGGATTTTCTTCATAATTTTAGAATAAACACATGAGCCAGTTTAATCAAGTTCTCTGAGAGCTTCATGCCAGTTTGCAAAACTCGCTGTTGCAGTGTGTCAAAGTTCAATTAGTATTCACTCTACATGAAAAAGAAATTCTCCTTAATCCGGTCTCTGCTTAGAACTCAGCGATAAGGGGAGCATTTAAAAATAGCCTGTGTCCCGTGGCTTGGATGAAAAGATGATGAGGTTCTGTCATCAGCTATCTGTCGTTAGTGTAGATCAAAGTGATTCCCAGGGAAGTGAACGAGGGAGACTGTGAGTATAGCATCACACTCACCTAAGGGCGCAAACACCGGCCGTCCCATTATACCGACATTGTAGGGAGTAAGTGGATTTTAAAAATGTCTCATGTTCTTTGAAAGTGACAAACTTTAATCCTTGAGCTCATTGACTGCCCCCTGAAGAGTCCTAATCGCCACACGGCAGCAGCCATGGCTGCAGCAATGCCACAGACACCGGGCTAACGTGATTAGGAACTAGGCTATTTTTGTCTCAATTTCCTGGGAGGAATCAGAGATAACACAATTTATTCTACTGATGATTTTGATTCGTGGGGCAATGATTGCACATATGTAATGGTCACATTTATCCTGGAACGGGGTGGGGCTGTGTAGAATTTATTAATGTCACCCGGACCGCCAGGAGATTTGCTAATATTTAGGGGAGCCCCACAGAAGAGCTCTGCAGCCTCTGGGATCCCAGAGCGTCTTTGAGGAAAAGGGAGTTGGCTTTCACGTCACACACAGTGCATTTTATCACTAAGGTAGATTCAGTTCTAGAACAACCTAGAAAATGACTCATTATTCTCTTGAACTTTTTAATTGTGAAATGCATAACACAGAGTAGAGAAAACATAGCATGTTATTTGTCTGGTTTTAAATAATAATAAAAGGACATCCATGGAGTTACCACTCAAATTAAGAATTAGAACCTGTGGTCCCACTGTCTTCCATCGAGTCAGAGAGAAACACGATTCTTAATTTAATGCCTTTTCATTTCTTTGCTTGTCTATTGTGTTATCACTTATACATATATTCTACATTCCTTCGTTCTGCCTGTTTCTGAACTTTATATGAATGAAACTACCTATAGGCAGGTCCTACTACTTACTTTACCACTGTAGCTTTACATTTGTGAGATTCTGTCTTCTTTTTTTAAAAAATATATTTTTATCGATTTCAGAGAGAAAGGGAGAGGGAGAGAGAGAGATAGAAACATCAATGCAAGAGAGAATCATTGATCGGCTGCCTCCTGCACACTCCACACTGGGGATAGAGCCCACAAACTGGGCATGTGCCCTTGACCAGAATCAAACCTGGGACCCTTCAGTCCACAGGCCAACTCTCTATCCACTGAGCCAAACTGGCCAGGGCAGATTCCTTCTTGATATGTGCAGCTATAGGTTGTTCATTTTCACTGATATGTAGTATTCCCATCAAAAGAATATGCCGCATTTTTGTTAGCCATTATATTTTTTAAAAGTTAAAAAAAAATTTTAAATTGATGTTTAGAGAGAGAGGGAGGAGAGAGCGAAACATCGATAGGCTGCCTCTGCACACCCCCTTATTGGGGATCGAGCCAGAAACCTGGCAATTGTCCTGACTGGGAATTGAACCCGCAACCTTTCAGTTCACAGGACAATGCCCAACCAGCTGAGCTACACTGTCCATTTGGGGTTATCCAAGAGCTTCAGGAGCTCACAGAAACAGTGCTGCTATGGATATGTCTGCGGGCACACATGCCCTAGGCCTTCTCTACAGCAGGGGTGGGGACCTTTTTTCTGCCAAGAGTCTTTTGGATATTTATAACATCATTCAAATAATATAATTCACTTGATAGAAATTTATGTTGTTGTGAAAAAAGCTAATAGATTTATTGAATTCGAGTCCTGCCTGTGGTTGCCTTGGCAGGGCCAGACTAAAGGACTTCTCAAGGGCCTTATATGGTCCTCGGGCTGGGCGTTTCCCTCCTCTGCCCTGAGAGTGACGATGCTGGGGAGAAGGTGTGTGCAGGTACACTTTTAGTAGATAATGCAAATTGTTTCCCAAAGTAATGGCACCAGTTTAGATTCCCACCAGCAGGCGTTAAGAGTGCCTGTGTTCCATATCCCGGTCAACATTTTGTATTTTTTCATATCGATTAGCCATTCCTGTTTCCTCTTCAGTGAAAGGGTTGTTCATGTCTTCAGTCTATTTTTCTATGAGTTCTCCGCCTTTTACTCACGGACTTGTAGGAATACTTTATATACCAGGTATTCTGCAAATCCAACTACTGTCAATTACATGTAGTGACATGTATTATACCTGTTCCATCCTTTTTTGGCCTTTTACTTTCCTACAGTGTATTTGGATAAACAGAAGTTCTTAATTTTAATGTGGTCACCATAATTAATCATTTTCCTTATGATCTGCATCCTTTGTGACTTATTTAAATTCTTCTCTACCCCATAAAGATATCCCCCTTTATTTTCTTCTAACCGATCGTTGAAATGCCTGCTCTGTCATATATTATGGACTGTTTTTGGACTCTCCAATCTGTTCCTTCCAGTGGTTCTCAACCTTCCTAATGCCGAGACCCTTTAATACAGTTCCTCATGTTGTGGTGACCCCCAATTTTATTGTTACAAATTGAACATAATTAAAGCATAGTGATTAATCACAAAAACAATATGTAATTATATATGTGTTTTCGGATGATCTTAGGTGACCCCTGTGAAAGGGTCGCGGCCCACAAGTTGAGAACCGCTGCTAGACCAAACTACACTGGTCATAATTAACATAGCTTTAGAATAAGTCTTGATTATCTAATAGGCAAAATGGAACTCACTCTGAAAATATTTTTAGCTTTCAAAACAATATAAATATAGGAACTAGGACTTACTTTGCTCGGGGTTGATGAACTAATCCCGGAATCTCTTTGTTAGTTTTAAGTCTTGCATTTGAACTGGCACTTTTTTCCTGAAACACACACATAAAAGACAAGATGAGAATCAGCACTTCAGCAACAGCATGGATTTTCATCACAGAGACGCTAGATGGTTGGGACCCTCCACGGCTGGTTACTTCACAAGGACCGAAGTCCTGGCAAAGAGGTCACGCGGTCCAGGTAGGACTACCAAACATCTTAACAGGGAATGTGGTCACGAAGAAAGCAATTAGCTCTATAACAGCTACGACTCTGTTTAGAAAATGATGTGCAACTGGAATTTGGATTTTAGGCTGAGTTACTGAAAATAGTAAGAATCCAAGAAGAGAAGATTCTCGGGCCAGGAAGAGCAGAAGGGCAAAATCACAGCCTTTGTGGACTTGCCCAGGTAACTGACTTCAGTGCGTTTTCTTTGTAAAAGACAAAGGCATCAAGTTATTGAGGCATAAAGTTGCACAAGGCTCTAGCAGTGACACTGACAAGAACAGGACTAAAAATAACGACCATTTCCCACCCACAATGAACACTGGAATCGGATGAGTAAAGCTCAGTACGAGCCTGTATTCAAGAGGCACATTCTGGCTGTTGGCCTGATCTGATTTCTTATTCCCAGGAAACCAGCCAGATGGGAAAGAAATTCTCCCAGATCTTAAAATACTGATATATCAGTCAGCACACTAGCTCAATAATATTACTCATCTTTACTTTCACAGACATTACTTAAAAAAATATATTCAAGGTGTTTTATTCTTTGCTCACAAAACATACCCCTAAAATGAAAGGAAAGACTATTCTAAACCAATTTAAGAAGTGACTATATAGACTCCAGGAACCAGGGGTGTGGCAATAGTTCAAGACCCAGGCTAAGGGGAAGAATGAAACTCACATGGGTCAACCCACCTTTCTTACCACATGCAAAGCCATGTGAGAAGGCACATGAGACAGATGATCCCTCAAATGAACTCTTCTGTGTTCGTATTTCTCCCAGGATCACAAAAGCCATGTACATCAATGAAATTCCAATGACTCATATGTTCTGGTGGTGGTTTGTTACTGACCACCAAACATGAGCTTATCTGTATAACATTGCTAGCCCAAAACATAGGGTAATTTTGTGATTTTCTAAGAAAAGAAAGAATCGCTACAATTCCTTTGCAGTGTATCTTTCGTGTTAATCCTCACCCCAGGGTATTTTTCCCATTTACTTGTAGAGAGAGTGGAAGGGAGAGAGAGTGGAAGGGAGAGAGAGAGAGAGAGAGAGAGAGAGAGAGATTAGTTGCTTTCCACAATGCCTGACTGGGGATTGAACTTGCAACCCAGATATGTGCCCTTGACCAGGAATTGAACTGTGACCCTTCAGTGGGTGGGGAGAGAGAGATTAGTTGCTTTCCACAATGCCTGACTGGAGATTGAACTTGCAACTCAGATATGTGCCCTTGACCAGGAATCGAACTGTGACCCTTCAGTGGGTGGGCTGACCCCCTAACCCAGTGATGGCGAATCTATGACACGCGTGTCAGAGGTGACACGCGAACTCATTTTTTTGGTTGATTTTTCTTTGTTAAATGGCATTTAAATATATAAAATAAATATCAAAAAATTTATATGTGACACGGCACCAGAGTTAAGTTAGGGTTTTTCAAAATGCTGACACACCGAGCTCAAAAGGTTCGCCAGCACTGCTCTAACCACTTAGCACACTTTGCATTCTATTTTACCTTCCTTACCTCACACTAAACTTAAGAATGTTTTCATGAACATTTGAAATGTATGACATAGATATTGTTTCCTCTGCTGATGTCATCAGGGAACAACAGATGAGCTGCCTAATTTCTTACAAAGCAGGTGGGAGAACGAGCAGAGAATTCTAAAGCACTAACCCCAGGAAGGCCGGGCCCATGTCCTCCCTTTACCCTCAGGGTCACACTGCCTGGCTCAGGGGCCTGGCACTGTAAATTCATCATTTACTAAATGACACATTTTAGTAAATTTATAGAGCTGTGCAATTGTCACCCCAATCCAGTTTTAGAAAAGCTCTATCAACTCCAAACGTTTCCCCAAATCCACCTGCAGTTATTTCCTGCTCTGAGCTGTAGCCCCAGGAAACCAGTCAGCTTTCTTTCCCTACAAACTTGCCTTTTCTAGATTCATATACATGGAATCCTATAATAGATAGCCTGGCGTTTTCCACTTGGGTAATGTTTTTGAGGTTTATCCATATTGTAGCCTATTTCAGTGTTTCACTTATTTTAATTGCCAAATAATATTCCAGGGTATGGCTATACCACATTTTGTTTAGCCATTCATCTGGATTGTTTCTAGTTTGTGGTCATCACACATAATGCTGCTATGACCATTCATATACATGTCTGTGAGGGCATAGGTTTTCATTTCTCTTGGGCAGATTCCATTCCCGGGAGTGAAATTGCTAGATTATACGGTAAATTTATAGTCAACTATTTCAGATGTGACCAAGGTGGCCGCACCATTTTGCATTCCAACCAGTGATGCATAATGATTCCAGCTTTCCACATTCCCACCAACGCTTGGTAATGTCTTCCATTATTGCCATTTGAGTGGGTGTCTCATTGTGGGCTTTCTTTATTTGGAAGACTTTTTTAAAATTGACTTTTTAGAGAGAGAGGAAAGGAGAGGGAGAGAGAGGAATGTCTATGTGAGAACACTTCGATTGGCTGCCTCCTGCACCAACCTTATGGGATCGAGCTTGAAAACCAGGCATATGTCCTGACTGGGTATCAAATCAGCAAATTTTCAGTTCACGGGACAATATAACCAACTGAGCCACATCAGCCAGGGAAAGGCTTTCTTTATTTTAAAAATAAAGTTTGGATTTGTTCTTACATGTCCTTGTATTCCTCAAAATACCTAGTATCTTGCAACACGGAACATTCATATGCCTACTGGTTAGCTGCATTTACATCCATAAATCAGTTCTGTGTTTGCTTATAGATATCATTTAACTTCTACTCAGGGTGTTTATTGGGGAAGGGAAGGTTTAAAGAGATGTCTTGCCCAGCTAGCGTGGCTCAGTGGTTGAGCATCGACCTATGAACCAGGAGGCCACGGTTTGATTCCTGGTTAGGGCACATCGACCTATGAACCAGGAGGCCACGGTTCGATTCCTGGTTAGGGCACACGTCCAGGTTGCAGGCTGTATCTCCAGTGTGGGACCTGTGAGGAGGCAGTGGATCAATGATTCTCTCTCATCATTGATGTTCTTCTCTCTCACCTGCTCACTTCCCCTCTGAAATCAATAGAGGTGGAGAGAGAGAGAGAGAGAGAGAGAGAGAGAGAGAGAGAGATCTTAAAAAATGAAACAAGCAAACAAACAACACCAAGAAGGGCTGGAGGAGGAAGGAGGCTGATGGGAGCCTCGGATGGAACAGACCCAACAGAGAGGGCTGGGCCAGGAAGAGAATTAGACTGGGAGGTGATGTGAGAGATGACTAAGATATTGTTTCCCTTGGCAACAAACACCTTAATAGTATGTGACACATAAACTAAGTACCTAAAACAAACTGGGACTAAGTAAGACTAAGTGGAAGCCATTGAAAGGGCCCTCAGCAGGCAGTTTGTAGAGCAGTGTTGTGTTTTTTTTTTTAAATGTCAACTCTTTAGTAACATTTATATATTTATATAAGAATTACTAATATTTATTACTAGAGGCCTGATGCATGAAGTTTGTGCAAGGGGCTTGGCCCTCGCAGCCCCCGCTTCGTCCGGGAGGTCATTCGGCTGTCCAGTCTAATTAGCATATTACACTTTTATTATTGTACATATTTTTAAATTTTTCTTTTGCAATTACAGTTTGCATTTAACATTATTTTGTGTTAGTTTCAGGTGTGCAGCACAGCGGTCCCAGGGAGCAGCGTTGTACGTGACCCGCTCACGCTGGTTTCGGAATCATCTGGATGCGCACAGAAACCCACATCCCCAGGCTCCGCCCAAACTCGCTGAGTGCGTGTGTCTGGGATGCAGGCCCAGGAATCGGCATCTCAAACAAGAGGCCCAGGTGACCTGAATTCTATTTCAGAGAAAAGATACCTTCACACTCAGGGATCCCCCCAGTTGGTTTTCCACATGACAGTTTCAAACAGCGCTGGAGTTCCACAGAGCTGCCCCCGGGGGTCCACAGAGAGGCCCAGCAGGGCAGGAACCCCTCGAACGGTTCCTACTTAGGGGCTCCATCCGTTGAAAAAAACCCTCCCTTTCTCCAAAGTGTTTGCAAACTAATGTCAGGGAGTGACAGTTTTATTTAAACAGCAGATCAAACAACTTCCTCCCTGGCTTGGAATGATTTTACTTCGTTATGAACTAAACGCCCTTGTCAGTGTCCAGAGTAAGTTGCGTTTCCCTTAGTTTCTCTGATGCTGGAGACGGTCACACCACCTGTAATGCCGCTGCTGCTCCCCGCTGAGTCTCTGTGTTGTCCCGCCGAGTCTGCAAGGAGTTAGGCAGCCGCAGCCCTGTGAGGTTCCCTGAGTTGGTTCTGGGTTGGCAGTGTGGGAGAAATCTCATTTTCCTTTTTCTGGGCCCAGAACTATAAAGAAAGCCCAGGGGACAGATGGATGCAGGGAGCTGGAGGCATAGAGAAAAGAAGTGGGGGTGGGAATAATAGCTCCGGAGACTGCTAACGAGGGATCTACACGGGGAAGAGACACCAAGCACTGAATATGAACTCGCAGAGCACTCCGCCCTCCACACCGACTGTGCTGTTGTGCACATGGGAACCGCTGCATTTCAGAAAGTACATGAACACTAGAAAAGGTTATTTATGAACCAGAATTAGGAGATTTAGGGGGACACACACACATCTTTAAAACGTAGGCACACCTTCAGCTATACAGTAAATGAGAACTCATTCCAGCATTTGGGGAGTAACCCGTAGAATGTACTCTGTAAGGAAACAATCTCATTTGATGTTTCATATGTGATTTCTCCAGTGGTATTAACATGAACTAGGACACTGCCTCCTCAAATATAAAGGAATTTTGTCTGTGTCTTTTGAGTGATGATGATCCGCTGAGTCATATTCACTCTGTGAGAATTTCTGAACGTTAACAAGTGACAAGGCCCAAGCTGTGAGATGCAATTGCTGACTTGGGCCCACCAGGATCATAATTATGCAAAGTCAACAGTTCCGTTATCATTACCCACCCAAACAGATGATTAGAATTAGTAGTCTTTTGTCAGAATTATTCAGTAGTGATGAAGTTGGCCTGAAAAGTCTCTGCTTTAAGGAAATTCTTTTTCTAAAAATTAAAATACAAATAAAATACAGCCACGTACCTCATTTTATATCAAGCAAATGTCAAGTGGGGCAAGTCATTTTTAAAGCATCCAATATTTTTCACATGGTTGCTTCTCAAGGCAGATTGGAAATGTTTAAAATAATCTTTAAAAAGTAAATAGTGCTTTAAGAAATTGCTCAGAAATGATTTCATTATATACCAACCAAATTAGAACAAAGGCTTTAAGATACCATGTCACTGATTACAAAGAGGAGGCCATACTGTTATTATACATTACACTGAGAACTCTGAGTTGAGGATATTTTCAACAAGACGATGCATCTCCAAGATTTTCAAAGGAGTAACATATACACACCCAGAGAATTAACTGATCTGGAAGAGCCATAGTCAATTCTTGCCCAACGTGTATCAGTTAGGATAGGGTAGGTTATGTTGCAATAACAAACAACCCCTAATAACAGTAGTTCCGTACTATACAAGTTTATCTCTTGCACATGCTACATGTCCATGGTGGCAGGAGGCTCTGCTCATCCCACTCACAGTGGAACACCATAGTAGAGGAACCTCCTGGCCCATTCTTCACGAATACACTGTTCAATGGTTCTTAAGTGCCTGACTGTGCTAAGAAATCAGAGATATAATCCTCATCCCCTAAGAAACCAACAGGAAAGTGAACAGATGTTTCAAAGTGAGAAGGACGTGTGGGGAAGTGCTGGGGATGACACCTCACTCAGAGGAGGAGGTCAGGGATGCTTCCTGCAGAGGGGACTGGGCAGGACTGGGTCCAGGGGAGGAATGCATAGCCTGGTAGGAGGGGAGAAAACATGGCACTCACTGAGAACCATAACGAACCTGGTCCAGCCAGAGAGAGCCTAAGGCACCGGGAGGGCGTATGAGAGATGTGGGGGTGAGGTGGGCAGGGGCTGGACCAGGGAGGGCTGGGCCTGGGCATCTGGATTTTCCCAAAATGCCAGAATTGTGTTTCAGAGGTGGAAGCAGAGAAGCGGTCAGGAAGCTTGTCTGTAAATCAGAAGAGGATCAATGAAAAGCTGAATGTAGGCAAGCAGAACCCGAGTCTGGACTCCGGAGTCAGACCGCCTCTCTGCTTCCTACTGTGGGACCCTGAGCAGGTTCCACAGCCTCTGTGCGTCAGCTCCCTCACTAGTGAAATGGCAATGAAAGTAGCACCTCCTCCCCTGGGGAGCCTGTTGTACAGGAAGGCATCACAAATGACAGCCTGTAGTAATAAGACGGCTGCTCTGGGAATAGAGACGAGAATTGAGTTGTTGAGAGAACTGCTGAGTGCCCACTCCATGCTAGGTGCTTTGCTAGGCTCTGAGAAAAACAACAAGAAAAAGACAAAAGAGACAAACAAGAAAAACATTGCCAATGCTAAATTATAATTTGAGAATTGAGAAGACTGGAGGTCAACTGAATGTGTAGGGGAGATGGAAGAGGAAAAGGTATAGTGGAGAATGACAGCCAGGTTTCTGGCTTGGCTGACACCTGTTACTCCACAGCTGTAAGGCATAATGGGTGGGTTGACTTTCCAAGTGCAGGTGTTTTTCTGGGCAGGCAAAGCCAAGGTGACATGGCTATCATGGCAGAAACAGGGCTGGTCAGAAGTGCATTTTTCTTACAGGCGATGAAACATAAGCTTCGGGGCAGAGAAGCGGTGCAGATGGAGAGAACATCTGTCCGAAGGTCAAGAGTTGGGGGGCTGGCCTCACAGTTGTGACTCTGAGCTCAGGGCCAACTGGATCTAGGGGACCAGGCAATGGCTCCTCTCTCTTTCCGCTTGTCACCTTGGTTTCATTCTTTTCATGGCCTTGTGGCAACCCCAGATGCAATCCTCCCAACTCTGTGACCTAACAGGCCTTGTGAGCCCAGTTACACAAACCCCCTGCCCTTTGTCGGGTGTGACAACTGGGGGTTAGGGGGTATCTCTCAGCAGGAGTGAGGGGGTTTCTGGGAGAAATGAAGCAATAGTGACCACAACACCTTTTATTCTTCAGCCTGTGAACTCTCACCTTGAAGTTTTTTTCCCTATTACTATACATATTTTAAAATATACAAACTCTCTACTGCATGTATTCTGATTTTAAAAAAGTGTATTTTTAATTTATTTTTTAATATTTTTATTGATTTCAGAGAGGAAGGGAGAGGGGGAGAGCGATAGAAACATCAATAATGAGAGAGAATCATTGGTCAGCTGGCTCCTGCATGCCACACACTGGGGATGGAGCCCACAACTCGGACATGTGCCCTGACCAGCAATTGAATGGTGACCTTCTAGTTCATGGGTCAACACTCAACCACTGAGCCATACAGGCCAGGCAAAGAGTGTACTTGTTTATTTTTAACCTTTTAATGTTTTCACATATATGAGTTTTGAGTTTTTGACTGGTGGAAAATAACAAATTTTCTTTTTTTCCCCATTTATTATTTCTTCCATCCCTTCTGTGATTAGTCCTGGTTAACCCTAAATTTAGATCGCTGCCCATACATTCTCTTCTATTCTCCCATCAGAGGTTGGAGCAAACAGAGGACACAAATGTTTTACTAGCACCCCCGGGCCTGCTAGCCAACACCAGCATCAATTCGTTCCTGGTACGATTATTTTACAATGTGGATGGATGGAGCCAGTCACTAGAATTCTATCCACAGTCTTGACAGGCAATAATCCAACCTGGTGTGGTTCCATTATTGATGTACTTTTAGCCTGAGGCTAGGAAAAGACTGCTTGGTTATAGCTAGCATTTGGGTTGAAAAAGCTCTTTAAAATTGAAATAGGGTACTTAGGCAATGAAGAGTAAGCACCATTCTTTTTCTTCCTTTTTTTTTAGTCTCCTTTTGGAGAAACGGGTGCTGCTAGAAATATCTTCATTCTAAACTTTGCAAACAGAATTGATCCTGAAATGCTAAAAGGGGTGTGTTTAACCACCAATGCCTCTATTTGCTTATCTTCTCGAGCTTTTAGAAGCTTTCCAGAAAAGCGCCCATGCTTTCCCACGCTCCTTTCTCCACATGTCCCCTCCAATTTGTGTTCCACGCCCATAAGACACTTGAGCCAAGCACCTACTGTTGCTGTGGGAGCGTGGTGGGATGGGGCCCCCTTGGGCAGCCCGACACCAAGCTGGGGAGAAAAGGCAAGAACAAATGACCTGTCATTTCTAATCTCTCTGAGGAGGCTTTCAAATTCAGGGTTTATGAAGAATACAGCAAGCCTTCGGTCTACCATTACGCAAAGTGGTTTCTGAGTGTTTGATCTCCTGGTCTCCGTTCTTCTCTCTCTAGACCCTACCAGGCAAATAAGTCTGAAGAGACAGTTTGCTTGTTGCCTCATTCTTTGCCTCTCAACTTAGGTGAACATCTTTTCCTGAGTAGAAGGCCAAAAAGTGTGGAACTGGCAAAGAAGAAAAATATGTTAAAGTACATGCTTAAGAGCTTTAATGACCGCTCCCCGTTCTTCCAAAGATCCTTGGAGATGCGCTTGGGAGCTTAAATGTATGTTCCTTCGGGGATATAGTGACTACTTATAACATACAGTCTGTTCATTCAGCTCCACACATTTAAAACACTTAGTGTGTGAAAATCATATTAAGTTAGAAACATTGCTCTCCACACTCACATTTTATGACACAATTTAAACTTTTCAGGGGCACCTGACATCTGTGTTTTCACACTCAGGGTCGTCCACTATTTGAGTCTTCTAACATCGTCGCCCCTAATTCGTTTGACATAAAATGCAGTTTGGGTTGTGTGCTTGCTGTCTTGGAAATTGGATTCTAAGCCACACATGCCCATTTAGTGGTGGTGAGCTCCACACTGCTCACCATTTACTGTATTATTGTGTCAAAGTAACTGTGCAAAGGCTAAGATGATTCACAGAAAGAATAACTAAGAACTTTTTTTCATTTAAAACGAAACTATAACTAAGTTAGAACTTTTTTTCATTTAGAAACGAAACTGATTCTTTCAGAAGAACTTAAAATGACCCCTGACTGAAGTCAGTGTTTTAGGCTAATAGGTTTCCCCCAAACTCTGTCTTCAAAATATCAAGTGTGTCCTATACCATGTGACTCAAATACAAGGTTGCATCCATTTTTCTGAAGAATAATTTAAAAAACAAACAAAAACCTTGCCCCTATTCTGGCATCTACCATAACGTAGCAGATCACTTACAGGGTGTCTTTTACCAAAATCCAAGGTTTCCTGATGAGGCTTAATAAAACCAATGGAGCCATTTTTCAACTGGGATACTGAAGTGAAATTTCACAAATATGAATGCTACATCTGTTGTGCAAAGGTCATTTGGAAACGCTAAGGGCAAAAATAACAAAAACCCAAAACAAAACAAAAACAACATGTACGTATGCTGGCACATTTGCCTACATACATGTTCTCTCTCTCCCCGTCCCCCACGCTTTCTATAACAGTTCTTGTTATAGAGAATAACAAAAACCCAAAACAAAACAAAAACAACATGTATGTATGCTGGCACATTTGTCTACATACATGTTCTCTCTCTCTCCCCCTCCCCCACGCTTTCTATCACAGTTCTTGTTATAGAAGAGAAACTCCTAGAGCACAGATATAATCATATTTAATTTGTTTCTTACGTGAGGCAATATGTATGTATTTCACTGATGCTCCTGTGATAATCTGACAATAAACAGAGCTTTTGATTCCTTGTCAATGATGGTATCTTCCAATTACAAAACCTTGACAACAATAAAAATAACAGCTGTTGCGCTGGCCAGGTGGCTCAGTTGGTTGAAGTGCTGTCCCTAACACCAGAAAGGTTTCAGGTTCAATTCCAGGTCAAGGCATGTACCCAGGTTGTGGGTTTGACCTCCTATCTGGGAGCATACGGAAGGCAACCGATTGATATTTCTCTCACATCAATGTTTCTCTCTCCCCCCTTCTCCCTCTCTTCTGTCTTACAATGAAACCTCTTATTTTTAGGCCACTTTCACCTCTATTTCCAGAGACATGTGGTGCCAGCAATTCCTGAGCGTTTTATTCATTCCCAGTGTAACTGGCTTTCTTGGGTTTGTTAAGTTTGTTCCCACCTCTCTCTCCCTGCTTTCCGCCTTGCACAATGTTGATGTGTTGTATTCTGTTCTCTTGGTCTTAGAGGATTATTATTATTCCGAAGAGTCCTTTACCTGTTGTTTTCCTAGCATTTCAGAAGGAAATAAAGGGGTCTACATTCTTCTTGTCCTATTAATTTAACCTACACCTTGTGTACATTGTTTAATTTTACACCTGTATGCAGTAGTTATTATGATCCTCATTTAGAGCTGAGGAAACCGAGTTTCAGCAACTTGCCCAAGGTCTCCCGGAGGGTTTGACCTCATGCCTTTCTGATATCAGAGCCCAAGCTGTAGGTCACGACCACCTGCAAGCATCCGTGGTAAAATAACGGTAACAACTGTTGATTGCCACTGAGCATTCACCATGTGGTTTGTGCAATAGCTCTGTGAGCTATTAACTCATTTTATAGGTGAGGAAATTAAGTCACAGAATTGTTAAGGAGCCTTCCCAAGATCACAGAGCCCAGAAGGTCTGGCTCCAGAGGTTGTGCTCTTAACACGTCCCAAGGTCACAGTTCAATATACTACGTCTACCTTGTGGATTTCCACAATCTACTTTAGGAATCTACCCAGCTCTGCTCTTTTCTCTTTCCTACATGACTTACTCCAAAAGAAAACAAAAACCTCCTTACACCAGCCAACCAAAACAGAGACAGAATAGAAGACAGCCAGAGTTAAAGTAAAATCATTTTGAAAATATTTGCACAAGAAATTATTCTACTATATTACGTATCCTCTGTTTACAGTGACTTTCAGACATTCAATTCAGGAATAATGTGAAGAATGTGCCAATATAACCAGACACATAAAAAACTTTTGCCCTAACCGGTTTGGCTCAGTGGATACAGCACTGGCCTGTGGACTAAAAGGTCCCAGGTTCGATTCCGGTCAAGGGCATGTACCTTAGTTGTGGGCACATCCCCAGTAGGGGGTGTGCAGGAGGCAGCTGATCGATGTTTCTCTCTCACTGATGTTTCTAACTCTCTATCCCTCTCCATTCTTCTATGTAAAAAAAAAAATCAATAAAATATATATTTTAAAAAATCACTTTTTAGAGAAGAAACGACAACTAGAATTTGCTTCCTAGTGATAGCCTAAAACTATGTATGCTAGGGGGCGCTATTGAACAATTTTAGGGGTTGTGTTCATTGGTGTTCTTGGGATTTGCATGCAGTTGAGCTTTGGGGTAAGGAGAGCTTATAATTTTTAATTGAAACCTGTTTAACCTCAGCCTGGTAACTGTTAGTCAACACAATACTTTACTGCAGGAGAAATTTTAAAGTAAGTTACATTCATTATATGTACAGTTCCTTCTTATTCATGCAGAGGCATTAATCACACATTATTTTCTCTTCCACCTGCAAATCTGAGAACTCAATTAAAAGATAATGAATTGGAGGTGTTAAATGCAGAGGGTGTCACTGTTTCTAGAGCATTATTGATGGTGAAAAGACTGTGTCTCGGGCAGTTAATAGAATCTGTGAGCTAAAGGAAGCACAGAACCAAATTAGTGGAACCAAATCATTAGCAATCAGGAAATCTTAGTTCTAACTCCGTTGCTCCACAATTAAGCTAAATTACCTAAGTACATGTTAATAAATCATGATGCTGTAAATACACAGGATTAGGAAGGTTAGAAAAGCACAGCAGTGCTTATGCTGAATGTGGCCACACACGCTCAGTCCAAAGTAGAAAACGGAATGTAGTTAACATATAAAAGGCCAAAGGACATGCAGACCCACATCCAAAGGCGATACAACTAGGAATTAATATACATCCTTCTATAAATGTAGGTAAGTATATATCCTCCGAATTTTCAATAGTGGTCTAAAAATTTTTTTGTTCTGCAAACTGATGGTTGCCAGATGGCAGGGGTTGGGGGACTGGGTGAAAGAGGTTAAAGGGAATAAGAAGTACAAATTGGTAGTTACAGAATAGAAATGGGGATGTAAAGTACAGCATAGGGAATATAGTCAATAATATTGTAATAACTATGTACGGTGCCAGGTGGGTACTAGACTTATCTGGGGGATCACTTGGAAAGGTATAAAAATGTCTAACCACTAAGCTGTACACCTGAAACTAATATAATATTAAAAGTCAACTGTCGCCCTAGTTGGTTTGGCTCAGTGGATAGAGTGTTGGCCAGCGGACTGAAGGGTCCCCGGTTCGATTCCGGTCAAGGGCACATGCCTGGGTTGCACACTCAGTCCCCATTGGGGGGCGTGCAGGAGGCAGCCAATCAATGATTCTCTCTCATCACTGATGTTTCTATCTCTCTCTCTCTCCCTTTCCCTTCCTCTCTGAAATCAATAAAAAAAATATATTAAAAAAAGTCAATTGTCAATGAAAAATAATTTTTTTTAAGTATTTGTTCCAGAATTGTGCCCACTACACAAAATAATTTTAGGAGAAGCTGTTTAAAATGTTTTTGAATGAACATTATCTATTAAGTACAGCACTGAACACATATGCAGAACTTTAACACTTGCTTCTTAAAAGGAAACGAAGTAGAACTGTCTACGCTGAAAGGCACTGTGTGGAAATAACAATTTGACCAAGATATGACTGTGTGTCCCCTCGAGGCTCATTCATCACTTCTCCCCATGGAGGGAAGGACTTGAAGTTGAAGGCCATGCGTTAGGCACAGCTCTGATATGTTATGCAGCTCCTACAGTAGTTTAGGCAAAAGGAACTCAGTGAGCACTTTGTTGACTGAGAAGTTGTACAGACAGAAATGTGAGCTAATAAATGAGCCCCTGGAGTTCAGCCAAGTTCACGGGTGTACTCCTATGTAGTTCAGGGCGGGCTATGACGCTCCTAACTGTGGCTTAATAGTGGAGGTGAACAGCCCAACACCATTTCGCTAAAAGAACCATCGACCTTCTTGAAAATTACTAAGTCAAACATAATCTTTTCCTCCCCGCTCTCAAGTCCAAGATCATGATTGCTTACAATTAGGAGGCCTGACAGCGTTTGGAGTAGGATGGAGGTGAAGTGGATTTTCCTGCTACGCACGAAACCGCGGGACTCATTCCATGTGTTCGTTTTTAAAAACCACTTAGTTTGTGCTTGGAAATAGCTTTCAGCGGCATACACAACACATAGGTCCTTTCTCAGCTGGCAACTTGGAAACTACTATTCTGGGACACAGACTAAAAAAAGAAAACCCTGAAAGCCTTTTGGTGGGTGTATATGAGATGATTTAAAAAAAAAAAAAAACAACTAGGAAAAAAACCTAACGTGTTATATTTAAAGAATTCCTAAGTATATACCCATTCATTCAGTAGGCAATGTCAGACTTGTAGAGCCAAAAGTTACGTTTCAGGGACCAAGTTCAAGGATTTAGGAGAGAAAACACGTTGAGGGTGATAGTGGGGCAAGTGAACTCATTATGTCCTTTAATTCACATCTATGGATCCTAAAATGCCAGCTTTGGGCTTCATCTTGTCACTAAATGTATGTTGCCACCCAGGTAACATCTACCTAATTATATCAGGTCAGGGGCCTGTAGCCCTGCTCAAGGTGGTTTGGAGAGGTTTAGCAGGTACTTTCTCCACCCCCACTCCTGAAGCCCAGCCTCAGATATGGATATTGGGGGGCAGGCACGCTCCTGCATCTTTTTTTTTAAAATATATTTTATTGATTTTCTACAGAGAGGAAGGGAGAGGGATAGAGAGCCAGAAACATCGATGAGAGAGAAACATCGATCAGCTGCCTCCTGCATACCCCCCACTGGGGATATGCCCGCAACCAAGGTACATGCCCTTGACCAGAATTGAACCTGGGACCCTTCAGTCCCCAGGCCGATGCTCTATCCACTGAGCCAAACCGGTCAGGGCGCTCCTGCATCTTTGAGGAGGCAGAGGGTTGAGTGATGGAACCAGCTCTGAAATGCACGAAAATGCCTCTGACTTGGGCACTGGGCCACTCAGCTTGGGTGAGGCAACCCCCTGCCATGCCAATTTCTCCTGAATAAATAGGGTCAATGACCTGGTCACGATGATCTCCACCCACACTGGGTTATTCCACAAAGGCTGGGAATGATATCTACTTAGCAACAAATTTCTCATTGAGAACACAGGTAGCATTGCACACAAGAGTGCTTAGGCAATGCTTAACAGAATGAGGAACATAAACAGTTTTCAAAGGCCCTTATGCACATCAGAGAGCATCGTTTACATATAGGCAACCGACAGACTAATTAAAAAGAATTCCTGTCTGTTCATTAAAACGGGCCCAAATGTAAGAGCTGCCATTCGTCACCATCTCATTAATCTATAATCAAAGAATTGTTCAGGGTGAAGGGAAGAATTAATTTCATAGGAGCATCTTGGCCAGGGACTGGGTCCTTTGAGAGGTGGTGAGCGAGGGAGCCTGCCTGTCACACGGGAGGGTTCAGGGAGCCTGCTTCTGGGCACTCATGGCTTGCTGGCCTGGAATCCATGGCAGGGAGAGACTGGTTACCCCACCGAGGTAGCCAATGACTCTTTCAGCTAATTACAGATTTCCCGGGAAGGGGGGATACTCTAATACCTGAAAGGAAAGAAGTCTGAATTTCCTTAAAAATATTCTGATTTGCCTTTTCTTTCGGCTCATAGGAACCAGTCGAGATGTGCTGTCAGTCCAAGGAAGCGCTACTAGGAATTCTGACTTTATACACATCTGAGAACCTTACACGTCCCCGTAGGTTAACGTAAAAGGCTCTTGCAAAAATATTGTGTGTCTTTCTTTGGTGCTTGGAAGTTCCAAGCCTGAATTACCTTTCGGTTTCTTCCCTGTCTCTCCTCTGAGTGAAATAATCTGCTATCTATGAAGCACTAATGTGACAGGCACGGTGCTGTATCGTCTCTTAAGGCAAAGTAAACAGAAATCTCTTTTTCTTTTTGGCCTCTTCTATTGAGCAGGAAAATGTGACTCATCGTGATTGCTGAATGCAGGTCAACTCTGTATCGGGCATCTCACATGAATTCTTGCTCCCCCTTCAAGTCACTTGGCATCTTGCTGCCTGCCTGCCACAGCAAGTACCTACCGGGGACTCCTTCTCCACACGCCACAGATAAGGAAATTCAAGCTCAGAAAAGATCAGGCAACTTAATTTTCATGGTCACCTGGGTAGGCGCTGGCAGAGTCTGAGTCTAACAGTCAGCCTGACCCACCTCTTCCACCTTCAGGGCAGCATGACTGACGAGCGGTGACTGGCGCTTAGCTCTTGCCAAACAATGTCCAAAGGTTTTACGTGTATTAACTGAGTGAACCTCGCAGCATTCTACGAGGAAGTACTACTATGATTCTTACAGTCACCATTTCAGATGAAGGAACAGAGAGCTTATGGACCCAACCCCAGCTTACACAAAGTTTCTCATCGGATTCCAGACGCCCAACACCCAGAGGGGCAGCTGGTGACCTCACCCACAGTGGCTGCTGGCCGCCAAAGGGCCCTGTGTCCAGGATGCTGAGAAGGGTCCTTTTACTGGGTAGATGGTTGCACGAGATCTCTGACCTTCTTCCAGCGAGATGCTTGTGTTCAAAACCTAATGGATTACATATATTTTGATTTCCGAATTCCTGGAGAATGGGTAATTTAAGAAAAAATCCCAGCAGTTACCCTGGTAAATAAAAGAATGCACGCTTTGTCACTCTGCCAAGATCAAATGTCCCGAGAGCCCCAGGGAAATCAGCAGTCCTCACACACACAGGTCTGGGCCACAGAAATCATAAGGGCAAGTTACTGATGGGCAGTAGAGATTGTCCATGCTGGGACACATGCTGAAGAGGAAAACGGAGAGCTAAGATGAGAACAGTAAGTTGAGCTTCTACTTCCAGGGCTGCTAATAAGTCAGCGAGAAGGGGGAAGGGGAGACAGAAGACAGGCTGGCAAGACCCGGCCCTTCGAGAGCTGGCCATGGCCAATGCAGGTAGCGGCCCGTTGCTCTTATCATTTCAAATACCAAGAAGGTAAAGCAGGACATATGATAGATTTTTGTTGTTGTTGTTAATCCTCACCCAAGGATATTCTTTTCCATTGATTTTTAGAGAGACTGGAAGGGAGGGAAGGAGGGGGAGAAAGAGAGAGAAACATTGCTATGAGAGCGAGACACATCAATTGGTTGCCTCCTACATGTGCCCCAGCCAGGACAGGAAATTTGCAACCTGGGTACGTGCCCTTGACTGAGAATCGAACCTACTGCCCTTTGGTGCACAGGCTGACGCTCTAACCACTGAGCACACTGGCCAGGGCCATATGCTAGATTTTATATAAAGACCTGTGCCTGAATTCATATTAAAAAAGGGCTAGTCCCAATGTCCTTTTAGGACAACTGCATGCAGGTGCAGTCCCACCCAAATGCCCCACTTCACAAAATCTGACTAGCTGTGCCCCAATCCCAGTGGGTCATCTAGAACTCGAGGCTCCATGAGCCACATTCTGTGGTAGTACTACAAGTGAAATTACCTTAAGAAAGAACCAAATGAACATATAATCAAAGAGCACTAAAATCAATGGAAAATAAAACTTGAAGAGAAAGATGTTTTAAATTGGGCCTCTCATCTCCTCCCCCTGCCCTCTGCCCTCCTACCCCCCAGATTAACTAAAGAACTTATATGCATATATGCATAACCCATGGACGCAAACAATAGTGCAGTGAAGGCCTGGGTAGGGGACAGGAATGAGGTGGAAGAGGTCAATGGGGGGAGGGGGAAAGGGGACATTTGTAATACTTTCAACAATAAAGATACATTTTAAAAATAAAAGAAATTGGGCCTTTAAGGCTAACGCAACACTATAAGAACAAGAATGGATCAATCCATGACCCCCACACTGATATTCGTGCGAGTCCGGAGACTAACGCATATCATCATGAATTTCGATTGGACAGGCAATCCTGGGAGTCAGGGCAGCTCCCATGCCTGCAAATACAGCCGCTAACGTTCACAAGTGGACGTCATGTTTGCCAACGAGGAGAAACTCTTTACTGTTCAAAGCAAGATAAAAACTGACAGGAAAGTAACCCCGCAACTAGCATTCCGGGAACAGAGTGGGAGGGGAAATGACATAAAGGTTAGTAAGCCTTGTGATGCCCAGGGCCACTTTTATCCCAGGGTGACTCAGTTGGACAAAAAATAGAAGCGATTGTCTGAGCCAAGACAATCTCCCATTCATCGTTCCCTTCCTAAAATTATAGCCATCATCCTGAACAGTAAGATCACCTTTTTTTTAAAATCCTCACCCGAGGATATGTTTTGTTTTTTAAATTAATTTTAAAAAGAGAGGAAGGGAGAGAGAAACATCAATGTGAGAGTAAATCATTGATCGGCTGCCTCCTGCACACGCCCCAACCGGGGATGGAACCCACACCTAGGTATGTGCCCTGACTGGGAATGGAACCCGCAACCTCTTGGTGGACAGGATGACGCTGCCCTTGACTGGGGATCGAACCTATGTCCCTTCGGTGCACAGGCCGATGCTCTAACCACTTAGTAACACCGGCTAGATTTTATATAAGACCTGTGCCCGAATTCCTATAAAAAAGGTGGAGTATGGTTCTTGCTGTGGCCTGGTCCTCCTGTCATGGTGCCGATATCACCTTTGCAAGGCTGGTTCTGTTTCCGTCTTCACTCTTTCTCAACACACAGGATGGTTGCAAAATAAAACTTAACAGCTTTTTTTTTTTTCTGGTTAAAAGCATTACGCGAGTACGCAAACCTGAAACAAGAACGAGCCGTGGTCACAACTGGTAGTGATGGCAGCAGGTTCCTTCCTTCCTGTTTTGGTTTTAAGTAAAGAGGGGCTGTCCCGATTCTTTCTTTGGGTTGGCCTAGCCCCTGGCAGGGGCTTTGCTCCCCGCTAGGCCCAGACCCATGAGAGGCCTCAACCTTCTTCAAACAAAGCCTCCTTTCACCAGGAGCGGCTCTGTGTCTCCGCTCTGGACACGGGAACAGGTTTTTGGACATGTTTTGCTGACATGCTAAGCCGTGTATGTCAACAGGCAGGGCAGGTTCCTATTCTCAGGTTGGGAGACTCGAGTCCTGCCACAGCCGCAGGCAACTCTCACAGGCCTCGGTTTATGTGTCCAAGAAGCCAGATCAAACCCCGTGAGCACTTAGTGGTGAACACTGTGAATGCCTCTCAGAGTGTGTGTGTGTGTGTGTGTGTGTGTACATGTGTGTCTGTCTGTCTGTGGTTGGGTGTGCGTATGTCTGTGTCTATGGGTGTGTTTGGGGGGATGAGGGAGAGGAGTGAGCCATTGCTAATTAGGATAACATTTCTTACGTATCTTTCCAGAATACAGTCCAAAACAAAGCAGAAAGGAAGCAGCAAAGCTTTATCTCCCTCCAGCAGCCGTTCCAGGCTGGGGCTGAAGTGAGTTCACCTCAGGGTCCATTGTGTCCAGATGGCCCTGCGGGCTGCTGCACAGTGACCATTTGTCCCAGGCACAGCGCGGCCTCCAGGGAAACTGTTTCCTGCCCGAGGCTTGTTGAAAGCCCCAGTGTCGGAGGGGAGCTGCAGGCACTTTTCCTCACTTGGAACGTCTGATTTGGTCAAGCCTCCCACCCCACCCACACTCTCCCTCGGATCACACCCCCTGACCTGGGAGTGAAACCAAGGGAGCTTTTACCAAAAGCCTGAGAAGAATTTGGGAGCGCTGGTAGCTGTGGTCCCGTGTGTGCATGTGAGTGTGCATGTGTGTGCAGGCATATGAGTGTGTATGTGCAGGCATGTGTAGTCAGTGTGTGCGTGTGTGCATGTGAGTGTGCACACATTCCCACATATGCAGAGAAGACTGGTAATGCAGTTCCCAGAATGGTGGGCTTGGTGAGGATTCTTCCAGAAGGAAAGCAGCAGCATCCTGCTGTGGACACTGGTGCCCTTGGTTTGGGTCCTGAGGGGCTGCATTGGTGCCGGCACCAGAAGCAGCTCAGAGGGACCTCTGCTGGTACTGATGGCTTCTTGGGTCTGGGAGTCCAGTAGAAGATTCCACAGGAAGCCAGGGAGAGTGGCTGAGGGGCTGGGGGCCGGCGGTGCCACCTGGTAGTGTTGGAACTCTGTTCAAAGTCACCTATCAGATATCTCCTGGAAATCCCAGGAACCTCAAAAAGGAGGGGGGGGCAGGTCTGCTCCAATATATCAGAGAGAGGCAGAGATTCACTCCTTCATCCATTCGTTCGTTCATTCATTCATTCATTCCGCAGAAATGGAACTGTGGACTAGCTATGTGTACATTCATTCAGTCATTCCACAGAAATGAAACTGTGGACTAGCTATGTGCCAGGCATTGTTCTAGGGGCTGAGCAGGGTGGAAAAAGACAAAAGCTCATGTCCTAATAGAGCTTTCATTCTAGTGAAGGCCACGGGCAATAAAAATGAGCAAACATGTAAGTAATATCAAATCAAATCAAATCCTGAGAAACAGTTAAGAAGAGAATACAGCAGGCTAATAGAGAGGGGAGTTGGTGGAGAAGACTACCATTTAGCTGGGAAGGTCAAGGTCTCTGGAATTAGAGAAATGTCTATATCATTGTTAGAAACACACAGACACACGACACTTTTGAACTTTATAGTAAACTATAAAAAGTTTGAATTTTTGTTTCCACTTTCAAGAATCTTCCAACCATTGAATTAAAAGAATCTTATTACAGATCCATTTAAGATACAAAGAATTTTTAAGGAACTGTTCATAATTTTTATTGTATTTAAATGTTATTTTATAAATTATGAATCAAAGGAAGTGGGCCATAAATTAAAGTTTATAAATCTTTGCTATATACGGACTTCTTTGTATTGATGTTTGCTTTATTAATTGAATGGATAGATAGATAGATGAATGAATGAATGAATGAATGAGGCCCTATATAACCCCGTTAACAGATGGGTTCAAAGCCATCTTTTTTAAACTTGACTTTGAAGCCTCTACTTAATGTAAAATGGGAGTAAAAACCATAACCATACGGTTGTGAAGATAAAATAGCGCATTTAAAGTGTGGAGCACAGATCTGGGCAAACAGTAAGCAGACATTGACATTTTTTTGATTTAAGAATAAATAGTAGGATGTGATTTATGTGAATTCTAAACTAGTTTTTAAAAATAAAAATTAAAGACAGCCTGTGAAATAACTTCTGAACCTAGGATTATTAATAGAAATCCGGCAGTCATTCTCAAGAAAAAATGAAAATAGTTTGTTTCCCTTGGACTTATTAACAGAGTTTAAAACTATTTTCCCCCTAACCTAAAACAACAGAATGTATCTTTCCTCACCCTGGTTCTGTGAAAAGCCACACCAGATCACATTAACAGTCAAGAAGATACACTCCGCAAGCCTCAGGGCTCTGAGCACATGTGCAGAGATTTGGGATTCAAATGTACACTGAGTATCTATTATGGGTCCTGGGCAAGGACCAGGACCTTTAGAGATGCATTTCTCCAATTTATTCATTTTTAACCAATAGGCCAGGAATATATGGCGATGACCTGTTTCCTGAGCAGCTGTGTTCCTTCTGAGGGTCCTATGATAAAAATGTTTAATTTACTTCAATATCAATACCAAATATGCTGTTGCTGTTATTTTTCGGATAAGTTAATATCTTCATAGTATAAAATAAACCAACTTGTGAAAACTACTGAGAGCCTTTTCTAACTGGGAATCTATAATAATAAAAGCATAATATGCAAATCGACCGAACGGCCGAACAGCAGAACGACTGTCTGGACGACCTTCTGGACGACCACACTATGACACGCACTGGTGCCAGGCCAGCGAAGGTGGGTGCGATACAATTGGTTGGGGGCGCCTGCCACTGCCCCACGATTGCTCCGCAGAAGGAGGCCCAGGCCACCGGCCAGCAGGGCGATCAATCAGGAGGCTCTGGGTTCTCCCCAAAGAGGGAGGCCCAGGCGACCCTCTGCAGGGCGATCGATGGTGGTGGGGGGGGCCCTCCGTGGAACCGGGAACTGGGGTGTGTGGCAGCGGATGTGGGCAGCCCCAGGCCAAGGTGGTGTGGGCGGGGGGTGGGGCCGGGAGGCAGCTAGAGCTACAAGGGCCCCAGCAGCCGGGGCTGCGAAGGCCTACCCTTGCACGAATTTCATGCATTGGCCTCTAGTATTTCTTATATTCGTTTTACATCTCTTTGTTCCTCTCTTTTCTTTCTCTCTGCTGTTTATCTACACAATTGGAATGTTGTAATTAAACATTCTTTGAACAAATGATTTTAATTGCTTATGCTGTTTCAGGATAATATTGGGGACTTAGGTTATTTCCAGATTTCCACCATAACAAGTAATGCTGCAATAAGTATTTTTATACACATCTTTGACTACATTCTTCTTAGAGTAAGAATTATTTGACCGATTTGAACACGTGCACCTCATGGCTTGAAATATTTCCATCCGGAAAGGCTGTAACAATTTACACCCTCAGCAGGAGGATATGAGGGTCTGGCCCACTCTACCTTGGCTAGAATTGACGGCATGACTTTAAAAACACAAAAAAGGGTCACAAAAATGTTGTCAATTTCCTAGACAAAAACAATTATCTTAGTGTCTTCATAAAATCTTTTTTCTTTTTGCTATTAATAAGGTTAGTCTTCTCCATCCTCTATGTATATTTTCTTTTATTTTTTTTATAAACTGTCTATTTCATATCCTTGGCCCATTTAAAAAACTAGATTGTTAGGAATATCCTTATTGTCTGACAAAAACATTTTCTGTGTTAAAGAAGTTAAATCTTTTTCTGTAATATTTGTTAATTTCTGTAAATATTTGTTGCAAATGTTTTTTTACGGGGCGGTATTTACCTTTAAATGTTTACTGTACTTTTGGGTCTAAGGAGGAGTTTCTGATTTGCATACATTAGGCATGAGTCATTTCTGCCCTGTCCAGAGCCCCTTTCTGTCCAATTCACATCGTTTTCAGAGAATTTGCTCCTGCCCAGAGTAGGCAATGGGTCTTGTCTCCTGCCAACCAAGGCTGATGGGTCCAGGGTGGGACAGCCAACCAGAAGGACAGACACAGGTTGTGTAACTGGACGCAGATCCAGTGCTGGGATTCCTGGTCCTTCCAGAATCCAGGGTCACTCTTCCATGTCAGCCCAGGGAAGGCCCCGTCCGATCACAGTCCCTGTCCTTGGATTATCCGGATCCCTCGCCTGTAAACCCTCCACTTACTTGTGGTATTTTGACTTGGTTTGGTTCCTCACATTCATAACGATCTTTGCTAAAATATGATGAACTAAAGTAATTCTTTCCCTTGTGGCTTCTTCCACTGTTTTCATATTTCAAAATCCTTCCCCATCCTAGTCTTGGTTAAATATTCACCTATTTTTGTTCCTAGATTAAGAAAAACAAAAAACAAAACCCAACATTAAAAAAAAAACCTCATATAATTCTCTAGTTCTCTGAAGTTTATTTTGGTATGTGGTTTGCTGAATAATTCTTTTCTTCTCCCATTGGTTTGCTGTGTCCCAGTGTTCATAAATGTGTGTGTGTGTGCGTGTGTGTGTGTGTGTGTGTGTGTGTGTGTGTGTGTGTGTATTTCTGGCTATTTAGTCTGTTCCATTGATTCCTATGTCTGCAATATAATTTTAATTATCACAGCTTTATTATATATTTTAATATTTGAGATAAAAAGTTCCTTTTCACCATTCTTTGAAAAATTTCCTAGCTACCCTGCCCAAAACTATTTTGCTATCAGAAGATATGTTGTTGTGTGGGTTTTTTTGCGGCGGGGGGGGGGGGGGGGGAGTTGTGAGTGGAGGAAATGGCATTTTGTCAAAGAATACAAACTTTCAGTTATACTATGAATAAGTTCTGGGGATCTAATGTACATCATGGTGACTACAGTTCATAGTTCTGCATTGTGTACTTGAAATTTACTAAGAGAGTAGATCTTGAGTGTTCTCACTATGAGGTGTGTTCATTAACTTGATTTTGGTAATTATTTCACAGTGTATACATATATTAAATCACATTGTGCACCCTAAATATATATAATTTTGTCAATTATACATCAATAAAGCTGGAAAAACTCTATTAAAAATAGATATTTTTTTCATCATGTCACTAACTCAAGCTCTCGACACAGTCAGTCGAGCACGGGTAGCTATGGTCCATATTTATGAAACTAGAAGAGACTTAAATGACTCTGACCCCTGATCATCAGCTGTCAGATTACACTAAGAAGGTGGCTAAGAGAAATTTAGCAAATTAGAAAGAGGGCAGCATTATAATTTGCCTTAAAAAAATTGAGTAGACTACACAATTAAAATAATCTACTTTCCTTCCAAAAGGTCTTTAAAATGGACATTAACAGACATTACAATGTGATCTGGAACAATATGCTTTCCTGGACATTTAATTAATGTTTAGGTGTTTTTGATACTATTGAGTTTTACACCCCACAACATATAATAGTTCTTGGTAACCTTAAGGAAAAACATCCATCCACATCTCCAGTCCTTTAGCCATAGTTAGGAAGGCGCTTTTTACATATGACTAGGTATTTTTGGTGACAGGTATGTTCATCTAAAATTACACTATATGACTACATAAAAATAAATAGGAGATTTAGTCATTTGGGGACTTTATGGATACATTTTGTATTAAAAAGAAGAGTGATGGGCTAGGGAAATAACACCTAAACACCTGCCAGGAATGTCCTGGAGCCGCCTGGCCGGCAGTACCTTTTCGGCTGAATTTTCACACATCACAAAAGCAATCAAACAAAAAGAAAAAAACCCATAGAAATATCCGCCAGGCAGAAAATCAGTGGGGAATGCAATGTTATTAACAGAAACTTAGCAGAACATTAGAGGATAAAATACTTAAAATGCAACAACTAAAAAGGTAAAAACGTTAGTCTACATGATCCCTTCCCTTACTCTATGTATTTAATACACATATTTCAATATACATCTTGATTCCCTTTGAGGTCAACATTTCAGATTGTTACGAATGTCAAACAATCCCCCCTGAGTCTGATAGTCACCCACACCATCTTCCTAGAGAAGAGTATATTCATTCTGGTTGTTCTCATGGATGATGGGATATGTTCAGTTAACCTATTCAAGTTTTTAAACGAGTAAGATGTTAGCTACAGTTTTAAATACCTGAAACGCTGCCAAAATAAAACAGAAACACCCATTTGGCTTAATTTTCTCAACTTTGTACGTGGGAGGGGACATTCCTGCGGTTGTGTGTGTGTGCATATGCGTGCGTATATGCGTGTGTGTGCGCGCTGGTGGTGGGGAAGGGAACAGAGAGCTTCCTTATAACTTCCTAAATTTCCCCCTTGTGGTTCTCAGAAACCATGTTCCCAACAGCAAGCCCAAGGACTTGTCCAGAGCATGCATTTCATTTGCAGTTTCTTCTTTCAAGAAAGAAAAATATAAATTTGTATGTATCTTTAACCGGAAAGGAAGTAGGATCATAAAGACACACTTAAATAAAGATTGATTATATTTACAGACAGAAAAGAAGGCAGAATAATTCAGACCCTATATAAATAAAGGAATAATATTCCAGTTGAAATTTCTGAGCTTGGCATTCAAGGCCACCCTCAAGCTGGCTCTATTGCCTAGTCCAAGGTGATCCTGCCCTTATGGTCTGGACGCCTCTGGCTGCTCTGGCTTCATCTCCACCTACCCTTGCCCTCAATCTCCTTCTCTAGTCTCAGTTCCTGGAACATCCTAGACCAGTGATGGCGAAACTATGACACACGTGTTAGAGGTGACATGCGAACTCATTTTTTTGGTTAGTTTTTCTTTGTTAAATGGCATTTAAATATATAAAATAAATATCAAAAATATAAGTCTTTGTTTTACTATGGTTGCAAATATCAAAAAATTTCTATATGTGACACGGCACCAGAGTTAAGTTAGGGCTTTTCAAAATGCTGACACGCCGAGCTCAAAAGGTTCGCCATCACTGTCCTAGACTCTCTCCTACTTTGGGGACTCCAAGAAGCAGTTTTTCTCTGTCTGGAACTCTGGATGGTCCTCACCATCATCCATCCTCCATCGTTTCATTAACACCTACTCATCCTTCAGGTCTTGTCCCAGCCATCCCTGACCCTCCAGGTGGGCCAGGCTCCCAGGGCCCAGTGGCTGGGCAGACAGTGCTCTCAGTAAGGGCTCCTAATCAAGTGGGGGGGAGGGGAAGGCTGTTCTACTGGCCAAGTCATGTGCCCTGGTACTAGGCAGTATCTGCCTGGACATAGAGATTCCTTTGTGCAAAACAGAAAAAGACTCCAACAGCTTGCCAAACTGAGTTCTCACAGGTTTGCACATACCTGGAGGGGCTGCCTTTTAGTTTTGTCTATCGAGAGGGGGTGCCTTTTTCTCATTTGCACAAAGGCACTGTATCATTGGCTTTGTGCGTTTCCCTGCTTTATATACACACTGGGATTTTTCATTCACAGCATTTATTAAAGTATGTAGTCATTGATTGGTTTGCTTAATTGCGTAGTATCGGTCTCTTACACTAGACAGTGAAATCTACTAGGGCAACCGCCATGGGATTTTGCTCAAAATTCTATTTCCAGTTCCTAGCACAGTGTTTGGCATACAGTAGGTGCTAAATGCATATGTATGGAGTGAATTAATAGAGAAGAGAGCCATGGAGATGCTGTCCTGGAAGAAATAACCAGACTTGGGGCAGACTTATTTACATTTTAGTAAAAAAAATACAAAGATTCGACAGTAAGAAGAGGAAGCTGTGAGGCCAAAGATCCCCTTCATAACTTCATAGATCAGGGCAGAATTTCCACAGAAACATTTCACCCGGGGCTAGAGAGAAACCCACTGCTTCTAGGAGTAAGCAGAGTCAGGACGCAGGGCCTCATGAGCCTGCATGGGAATAAGGGGAGTTTTCAACAGGCTGGTTAAGCTGGGAGGAAACCTAAGGGAGACAAAAAAAATGATTCTAATGATTCATAAGATTGCAGGTAAGCCGGGCATCTTGGAACTTGCGAAACTCGTTGAAACAAAAATGCTTGCCCAGTTGGCTGAAGATACTGAGGCAGGAAGCCTCCACGCGTCACTCAGCCAGTCCCTACGCAACAGGCTGCACACGAAATGCTGAGACCAGTGTAGGTCCAGTTACAGCCCAGCAACTTCTGCGTCCTCTGGGGCTTGGGAAAGAAGGATCTGTGCTGTGTAGTGAGGGCCCAGCCTGTGAGGGTGCGGGACGGGGAGAGTGAGGGGAGGGCAACAGGAGCGCCAGTGCAGGCTCCAGTGCCCCAATTTTACATTTTAAGAAGTTACAGTAGACGGAATATAGTCAATAACATCATAACAACTATGTAGGGCAGGGGTCCTCAAACTACGGCCCGCGGGCCACATGCAAATACAAATATTGTATTTGTTCCCGTTTTGTTTTTTTACTTCAAAATAAGATATGTGCAGTGTGCATAGGAATTTGTTCATAGTTTTTTTTTAAACTATAGTCCGGCCCTCCAACGGTCTGAGGGACAGTGAACTGGCCCCCTGTTTAAAAAGTTTGAGGACCCCTGATGTAGGGGGACAGGTGGGTACTTGAAATATCGGGGGGACCACTGTAAAGTACATGACTGTCTAACTACTATGCTATGCATCTGAAATTGCTACCGAACAGTATGGAATGTAAACTGTAATTGAAAAATGAAAAAAAATCACTCATTAGGAAAATGAAGAGAAAAAGATGAAAGTTTTTCATTCTCAAAAAAGGTGCATGCTATTCCAGATTACATCTATATATTTTTAAAAAGTATATAAAATATACTAAACAGCACTCTCTTCCATGATTATTTCTTTAATAGTATGTTTTAAAGATATTTAAAAAACATTCTTATTGATTTTTAGAGACAGGGGAAGGGAGGGGAAGAGAGAAAGAGAAACATCAATGTGAGTTTTGAGGTAGAAGTAATCATTTCGATTTGATTACCTTCTCAAAAATGCACAGAACTTTAAGTGATTTTAATAAGAGGCATGACCTCGAACCTCAAGCTATGAACCCTAAATCAGAAGTGATCTAAATCTAAATATTAATTCCCTTTAATGTTGCTGAACCAGAAGTTTAAAAACAGAAACAGAATGAGTGATTGGGATCAAATGGGAACTCAATGTCTGTATTTTCCCAAACTACTTAAATGAAACATCGCAATAGTCTCCAATCAAATATAAACTCAACTGAGTGTTTATTTGGCTTCAATTCCTGGGGAGTATAAATGGTTCTGGAAAATATCCCTTATAAAAAGTTATAAAGAAGAGTGGAACTCAGTGATATTTGAGGGAAGCAAAAATAATACTCCTCACTAGCGAAAAGCACCTGAAATCATTATAGGTCTCCCACCGCCAGCACCCTCAAGTCCCATAATAATGAAGACAAATGGATATTTAGTTATTTTTAAAAGTCAGCATTATTCTTGATGACATTTCACTAAATTATTAAATAGACATTTCCACTACCAGAAGTCATAAAAAACATTTTGAGAAAAACAAATCTACTTCTTGTAACACTTCCGTGGACATAGTAGCCCAGAGAAATTCTAGAAAGCCTTCCTCAACATCGAGGCATCCAGAGCCAAAGACCAAGACCAACTGGCTGCATGATATCAAACGATCACATTAATCACATAAACGAGCGACGAAGGCCTTGTATAGTTATGAAACTAACCAGCTGACTTCCCACTTAGCACATGATAATATCATTTAATTATCATGGTCGCTTCCTCAGGCCACACTGGTCTGAGGAAGAAAAATCGAAGGGTGTGGGTAAGAAGATGGCCTCTTCCCAGGAGCCTTGCTGGGACCCCCGTGCCTCTCCCTCGTTTTCCTGGCAGGGAAACCCAGGCGAGGTATTAGGGGACTGAGGCTTCCTTGCTGCTCTGCCCTGTGCCAGGGCCACCTCTGATGGGCAGCCGCGCCCTCACCTGGCCCTCACCTGGGCTGGCCTAGCTGTTCCTGCCATGATTGTGGACTTTCGTGACAGGCTGGGGCCACACCTCCCCTTCAGCACACACGTATGTTCTTCACGGGGTGAGGGAGGGCTCTCTCCCCCTTTGTGGTGCATCTGGGCCACCAACCAATGTGACCTTGCCCTTTCAGTGACCCTCAGCCCTTTTATGTGGCCCCTACAGTGGATGCCATGCTTCAAGCTCCAAGGTTTGGTCCTATGACAGTGACATCCCCAAAGGATTCCTCCCTGTTCACAAAGAGTTTCAGGGAAGGTCATGGAACTGAAACTGTCCTCCCACATGCGGTGGCCATGGAAGGCAGGCATGTGGGCTCCGGCGAGAGCTCTGGGCCATTACACTCGTTCTCCCCAAGGCTCTGCTGGCTCCTCAGGCAGATACGAAGACAATCACTCCTGTCTTGTCACTGCTCCATGCTCCACACGACTCCACAGAGATTCTCTCCTGACCTACCTAAGTATGAGCACTGTTTCATGATCACAAACTCTGCTAACTCTCCACGTGGGGGGTGGGTGGGGTGGGGAATCATGGATTCTCCCACGTGGAGTGTCGCATCCAGTGGCAGCAGCTCCTGACCTGCTTGTCAGGTACTCACCTATAAACTTCCCACAATAAAAAAAAAACTAATAGCCTGGCCGGTGTGGTTCAGTGGTCGAACACTGACCCATGAACCAAGAGGTTGCAGGTCCAATTCCTGGTCAGGGCATATGCCCGGGTTGCAAGCTCAATCCCCAGTGGGGGCTTGCAGGAGGCAGCTTATCGATGTTCCTCTCACATTGATGCTTCTATCTCTCTATTCTTCTCCCTCTACAATCAATAAAAGTATATGTTAAAATATTAAAAATGGTAATAAAGTTTTGCTAAAATATGCATTTTCTTCCTCTGAATCATATTAATCCTCTAACTTACCATCCTGAGTGAATACTGCTGTGAACTGTGGTTGGGTCATTCCAGCCACTGGAGCCAGACTGCCTGGCTTGACTCCAGATCCAGTTTTACTGGTTGCTTGATCCCAGGCAAGTTACCTAAGTGCTTACAATTTCTTTATTTGCAAAGTAGGGATATGGAAAACATCTCCATAGGTTGTTGTTAATAAATATTAAGTGAGGTAAGCCTGTAAAATGCCTAGAATGCTTCCTGACACATGGAGTTCACTCTTAGTATTATCCTATGAGCTGTCCTGTTCTGCACGTCAATGTCCCCACACCTGGTGAGATCTTCAGGTGAGATCTGCAGAAGGGCCGGGGGTTTTTGCTCAATTAATTACTCAGCTGTAAGTGGCTAAGCTGCTGAGCCTCCCAACGTGTTGTGACAATAACATGCTGACAAGCTAAAGATGACTGCACCCCTCGCGGAGGAGGAATTTGCCCGAAAGCAAAAACAAAAAGCATAGTTCAGGCAATTAATCACCCTCATCCCTCCTTTCCCAGAATATTCGGCTTCAGCAAACTCAGGAATTTCTGCATCCAAGAAGCTGTAAAAGGATAGCTGGCCACGCGGACGTGCCACGCCTGCCAGAAGCCACCTGGAAGGTCGTCACCTTCCCGCTCAAGTTCAGAAGGTTCTGGCTGAGCAGCTCTGCACACCAGCCCGTGTCAGGCCCCCGGCTTCCGGACTATTCGATGCAGATGCACTCCTTGGCGCATCTTTCTCAAAAAGCCAATTAAGATCCTGAGTTTCCCTTCTGGACTGCCAGGTCCACTCAGCTTATCATGCGAAAGAAGCAAGCCAGGCCAGCGCTTCTCAAGTTTTAACTGGAGGATGTTAGGAACAATTTAGGCTGTCAGGGCCCCCAACATCATCAGGGGGCCCTGAGGCGACCTCTGGGTAAATCTGTAAGGATCTGCTATCCTCTCCCTGTCATTTCTGCTGGGTTCTGAAGACAGGCTTTATATCCTTATTCCCTCACCCGAAGATAACCAGCCAGACACCTAGATAAAGGCCGAGCCCAGGCCCTAAGGAAGTGAAGTCAGGATCCCATCTGCTGGGGCGGAGAAGAGCAGGCCAGATGCCCAGAGATCAATAGGGCAAGGATGTCTCTCCTAATGATGAGAGGAAGCAAATTCACTTAGGATGATGCACCGAGTTCATCTTCGTTAGGACGCTGGCTTAAAAGAAACCAACAAATAAAACCACATTTCCTGGGGCGGGGAAATGGCACACTCGTTGTCATTGGAACATGAGGAAAGAAGTGCCAGTCCACACTCCATTTATTTTGAAACTGGGAAGGACCTCACATGTTGACAGGAGACCACCGGTTGTCCTCAGAGATCTACCCCTCTCCTCCCTCTACATGGTGCAGTGTTCAGGACAAGTACGTGACGTGACAGCCATCTCCCACCTCTCACAGTGAGTGTGACCACGTGAGTATGTTCAGGCCAAGGGGGTATGAGTGGAAGCTGTATGTCACTCACTTTTATTTTTTTTAAATATATTTTTATTGATTTCAGAGAGGAAGGGAGAGGGAGAGAGAGATAGAAACATCCATGATGAGAGAGAATCATTGACTGGCTGCCTCCCACACACCTCCAAATGGGGATCGAGCCCGCAACCCAGGCATGTGCCCTTGACTGGAATTGAACCTGGGATCTTTCAGTCCACAGTCCAATGCTCTATCCATTGAGCCAAACCAGCCAGGGCGTGTCACTGACTTTTAAATCCCGCCTTTGAAGGAATGGGTGTGCCTTCCCCTTGGTCCTTTCCCTCTTCTCATTGGGTGAATGTGGATATGACGGTAGGTGCTGGAGTAGGAGGAAAGCGGTGTGTTGAGCGTGGCAGAGCAACAAGACTTAGAAGAAATCTGGAACTCTGAAACTGTGAAGCTTCCGTAACAGCCCCACAGTGGGGATGGGAGGACTATATGTAAGAGAAACACAGGTTTTAATTAAATGTTAACTATTCCCATGTCAGCTGGTTCAAATCTCTCGTTTTCAGATGAAGAAACTGAGGCCAGAGAGACTAAAAGATGTGTCCATGGACATAGAGCTATTCCCTCTGTAGACTGTACATTAAAAAGATGGAAGTTGCTCATCTCTCATGGGCATGGCTAAAAGAATGAAGTTTCTTACAATTTCTTTTTTATTGGATTAATGTCACAATCAGAAGGGGGAACAAGAGAACTTAAAGCTAAGAATTACATCATTTCAAGTTTCTTAGGATAATCAACATAAGCTATTCGTAGAAATTACTTAATTCAATGTAGATTGCCAGGGCTCAAAGCTAATGGAAAATTCTGAAGGTTTTGATTGAGGAAATAGCCAAATTGTTGGAAGAGATTCTCCAAATACATTTCCCAAAGTCCACAGGAAGACGCTCAATGGGTTGGACTGTTTTGGACTTCTTTCTGAATAAGACTTCAGGCGTGATTGAAATTTGGCTCTGATGGTGTAAGCACCCAGCTTTAAGAACACATACAAGAAACCACAGGCTTAATTAGCAAAAACGAAGTCCACCCATTGAACAGCATTTGCTTTTAGTTAACTTTTTCAGAGGAAAAAAGGTTCACAATTCACCATTTTCCTTGATCCTCATTTGCTGTTTGAAAATGACATTCAGCAGTAATTAAGCCGTTTGACGTGGTTCATGCATCTGATGCTGTAAGGAGTTGCGAAAGGGCTGGGAACGCTTTCAGAGAGCAAAACATCTGACCTTGTTGGTTTAAACTCTGAATATGGTTCATGGAAAACAAGAATTCTTCCTCTCCTTTGGCATATACCATGGAAGCATTTCTTTCAGGTTTTGCTTGGTGTCCCCATGTTTATAGGGCTAACATCAGTCCCAACATCACAGAATCAGGGACAGCTAAATCCTCAGCCTACCAGCCATTAGCATGCAAAGCCACTGGGTTCAGTCCCATCCACCCCTCTTCCCAAGTTCCCACACGGCTGTCCTGAGCCACTATACTCTCAGAAACGACAGCCAGTGTGAACGGGGCTCACTTTCCTACCAAAAAAAAAAAGGTTCACTGCTAGCTCACATAATCTTCCATTTGGAACTCAGAATGGCTAGAAGGGAACACATTCTGGCAGTTAGTTTTGAAATCTGATGTCACATACCTTCTTGAAAAAAATATCAAGGGCTCCCTGTTGCCTCGAGAATGCCTGAGCTTTAACAGCTTCAGACCTCCAAGTCTACCCAACCTGCTTCTCAAGACCT
Organism: Myotis brandtii; assembly: GCF_000412655.1. Classification (NCBI taxonomy): domain Eukaryota; kingdom Metazoa; phylum Chordata; class Mammalia; order Chiroptera; family Vespertilionidae; genus Myotis; species Myotis brandtii. The sequence continues at coordinate 439,459 of NW_005353497.1, read as the reverse complement.
CTCTTCCTCCATTGTTCCTTTTTGCCACAACTACCTTGGACTATTCTCCATCCCCGGGACTTCCTTACCCCACCCTTCTGTCGTCTCTGCCTGGACTGATCCCTTCTACCTCCTTCTCTCTTCTCCATTGAGTGTTCCTGTGACTAGCTCTGTCTCCGACTCCCATGTAGCAATGATCATGCCCTAGACTTTGCTATCTCTACAGTATCACTCGTTTAATTGTATTTTAGTTATTTATGCATCCATGCCCCTGTCACATTGTGAGCACCTCAAAGAGAGGAATCCTATCCTAATTGTATTCCAAACATCTGGGACAGCTCTCAGCACAGAGAAGATGTTCAATATATGCTTGCAGAATCATTGAGGGAATCACAGGAAAAGGATCCTAAGCTATGCAGTCTAAATCATTAAAATAAAAAACCCCAGCTAGATGTGTAAAAGAAATACTAATTTATAATAGTGTCTTTTTGTTCCTTCTTTTGCATTGAGATGGAAAGAAGCAGGAAATTGATGCTGCAAAAAAGTTGGTTGATGTCTTTGACTGATGTCTTTGACTAGGAATCTGAAGACTAGCAATTTGAGTCTCTGAGCTTCCTGCCTCCTTAACTCTGGGCAAATTATATTTATAAAATTAAAATCTAAATCCCACTGCATTCCAAGGTAAATCTCAGGTGACAGTCGGCAAGGACTACCCTTCTGAGATTTTCTTTCCCTTTTTAAAATGAGTTTAAAATGGATATGAAATTACCTGCCGTACCTTCCTCACAGTGTGTGAGGATCCAATGAGCTGATGGCCACAAAAGCACTCTATAAACCATGGAATGACATTTCATGGAAGTCATATTATCATAAAAGGAAAGGAAAAGGAAATAAGTACCATTCACTCAACAGCCCTCTTCAGAGTGGTTATGGTGGGCCAGGTAAGGTAAGGTAGCAGGTGTTCATGAGTCAAAGAAAACCCAGGAATGCCCTGGCAAGGGCTCCCCCAGACAGAGCCCACCCACCCTCAGATAGACTTACTCCACAACCAACTTCAGTCCCCATGGGTCTGAGTACCATGAACTGAAGGCAAGTCTAGATACAGCGAAGAAACAGGCCAAGACATCCACAAAATACAGAGGCCTGCCATGCACCACCACCCACCCCCAGCCCCGCCCCAATCTGACGGGGTACAGCAGAGCTGGTCACTTCTTACTGGAAATGAGGACTGCAATCTAATCTAATTTTACTTTTTTTCTACATGAAAGAAACCATAGCTGCAAATTTCACGTTAGAACATTTATTTTTGAAGTTGTTCGTGAAGCATGCATTGTTCTTTAGCATCCAACCTGGCTAAATTTTGGATCTACAGGAAGTTATTAAAAATCAAAGATTATGCCTCCTTTAGCATTACGTTGAAGATTACATCCATCTGATTATTCATTCATTTATCCTACAAATATTGACTTAGCCCTATGATATGCGAGGCAGTAAGCGAGGTGCTGGGGAATGAGCCACGAACAAGAAGAGGTGGCCTAAAGCAGTTACACAAGTAACCTTAATTACTATTGCGATAAGGGTGGCAACGAAGAAATGTAAGGCTCCATGCCCAAATGAGATGGGGGGGGGTGGCGAGGAGGGATGGTGGAGGGGTGAGAGGATGTTCTCCTGAGACAAGGGCATTAGGGCTGAGACAGGCTCGGTGGAGCTGGCCAAGGGAAAGAGTAGAGAGAAGGCGGCTCTGGGTGGGAACTGTAAGGGGTGCAGGCTGCAGGTGGGAAGGAGCTTGGCCACAGCATGAGCCAGGAGGGGCAGCAGGGGAACCCGGAGAGGCCATGTGGGGTCATCTAGCTCAGGTGAGAACCCACAGCAATGGGAAGCCATGGAAGAAAGGGTTTTGAACAGGGGAGTAGCAAGATCAGACGTGCAGGAAAGAGCAAAAACAAAATGGGACTTTAATACCCAGGACAGTGGTAAGACACATAGAGAACTTGAGGGCAGAGACCCCTTCATTTTACAGATGAAGACACTGAGCCTCAAAAATGAAGTCACGTGACCAAGAGCACAGTGAGAGATACTGGCAGGACCTCCCTTTTCCGACTCTTGGTCCAGTGTTGTTGTTTTATTTTTATGTTTCTACAATAGCACCCTCCACCCTCTAATTGTGAATTCGAAGCCATAGCTTTCCCACTCACTCATAAGCACAGAACTGACTTTGAACTTGAAGCTAATAATAGCAGCAATCATTTCTCAGGAAACTGCCACGTGCCTGGCAACCTGTTAGGTGTTTTCCACATCTAATCTTCACAACAATCTTGTAAAGTAGGTATTATTTTTACTGTTTCGCAGTTGAGGACACGGAGGCTCAGAAACATGTTTACGTTGCCCAAGGTCACATAGGTAGTTAACTGTGACGGGGGTCCACAGCCAGTTCCCTGTGGCTCCAGACCTCGCCACCATGCCAGTCTAGTGACTCTAGATTGATCATTATCAAATGCCACATTCTGGTCTTCTGGGAAAATCAGGAGGGAAAAGTCTTATCTCCCTCAATTAAAGCAAGAGCTACATGAAATTTTCTGAAAAAATCACTAAATAAATACATACATAAATGAAATATAAAAAGCCACAAGGAGTAATGTGAATTGAGGAAATCAGATGAAATTTTTTTAGTTTTAATCTACTACACAAATGGTACAACATTCTTAAACTGCTCCACCAACTGGTTTCAGGAGATAAGTACTGGCCGTAACCACATTGCTGGGACAGGATGAAAATGCCACCGCAACATGGTCTCATCTGCAATCTCAATGGAAGGAACTGTGCTGTTGGTTACGGAGAAGGGGGGGCGGGCAATGGAGAAAAAGGGGACCATCTCTCAGAGACCTGTTCCTGACCCGCCAAACAGCTGGAAATGAAAGTCAGCTTCTATATAGTAAACACTCCAACAGCTGGAGAGGTAGTATAAAAACATAGAAAAAAAATCTGATCCTAATGAGAAGGTTACATAGCCCAAATGAAAAATGAAAAACTAGGAAGAGCTTAGAAGCAATCATAATCCCCTTGAAATAAACCTTGCAGACCATGCAAGAGATTTTTTCAGGGAACAGCTGTTTCTCATTCCCAGGGAGATAAAAGGAGTCAACCCCGCTAAGACACAAGAACAGGCCAGGATGCTCTCAGTCCATGATAGAAGAAATAAGATCTCCACACACAGTCAACATTAAAACCCACTCTTCGGAGAGTTGGGCTAGTGGATCAGAAACAGATAGAAGAGACATTGATGGAGGGTTGAGAATAATCAGACGTTGAAAAGAAGGTGAGAGAAGATGGCATAGAAAATAGAGCGTGGACACGTAGCCTGCAAGCAAGGGGGCTCTCTCAGGGGAGAAGAACCAACAAAAGATAGTTTCCCAGAACTTAACACCAAGGCCAAACGCAAACAACCTGTAGACTGGAGGCTGGAAGTGCTACGCATGTGCTGTGTTGTATTTGAAAGCAGAAACATACACTCAGGCAGATCTAGTTAAGATACAAAAGCAAACAAGAGTATTCTGAAGCCCAAGTCCAGAAAACCAGATCACTTGCAAAGAGGTGAGAGTGAGTACAGTTTTTGCTTCCCCCTGTAAAAACTGTCTAACAGAGGGGGCATGAGAGTACAAGGACTGTAAGGTGTGTGTGTGTGTGTGTGTGTGTGTGTATGATCAACAGAATATTTAAATGGCTTCTGTATCACCCCAACATCAATTTCTACAAAAATCAGAGATTGTTGCCCCAAATATCAGATATAGAATAAAAGGGGAAATCACTTCATGGGAGATACTGATATTAAAAAGGGCTTGAGTATTTAAATGGCTTCTGTATCACCCCAACATCAATTTCTACAAAAATCAGAGATTGTTGCCCCAAATATCAGATATAGAATAAAAGGGGAAATCACTTCATGGGAGATACTGATATTAAAAAGGGCTTGAGTGACCATAGAATCAATTTCCCATTCAGCAATAAGGAAGCACAAGCATCAATTCAGGGAAGAACATTTAGTGATTAAAAACAAGATCTATAAAAAAAAATCACAAGTATTGATTGACAAATCTAATAACTGAGGAAATTACTGAAACAAAAGAGAAATATAAGTGAAACTTCAAAAGAAAGAAAGAAGAATTTTAAGACTCTCAGAATAAATAAAGTATGGGAAAGAGAGTGAAGAGAAAAAGTCAAAAGGCACAGAATTACTAATATTCTTAAAATATAGTTACTTTGTCTAAAGATGTAGCTGTCATCATCATCATCATCAAAGATAGCTTTGATATAGCACTTATTATGCAGCACTGTGTTTTAATCCTTAAAATAAATCTATGTGGTGGGTGCTATTGTCTCCATTTCACGGATGAGGAAACTGAGGCCCAGAATGATAAATAACTTGCCTGAGGCCAGGGCTAAGTAAGTGGGATGCTAATCCAGTGCTTAACCGCTCCACTCTCCTGCCTTGCTATGACCAGTTATGATTAGAAGAATGCAGCATAATACAGGATAGGTATAGTAATCACTATTTTAAAGTATATCTCTATTACATTTCAAGTAATAATGATATTTATAGCAACTACTACATGCAGAGAACTGTAATTGCCAGGCATTGCATTAAGCTTTGTACAAACATGAGTTCATTAAATACTAAAAGCCCTGTAAGATACTGCTACAGGGAAGGCATTGTAAAGAACAAAAAAGTATGAAGATTCTTTCCCAAGGTCACCCAGCTAGTAAGTTGCAAAGCCATGATTTGAACCAGGGACCCTGAAGCCCAGGTTCCTTCTCCACTGTGCTCCATCGCATATAGGGACAGGATGTTTACATTCTGAATGGCATTATAAGGTAAACGAGTATCAGGTCAACTTATTTTATTTTCTTTCTTAAAGATTAAAAAAATTGATTTTAGAGAGAGAGGGAGAGAGCAAAACATCAACGGGCTGCCTCCTGCATGCCCCCTACTGGGGATTGAGCCTGCAACCCCAGGCATGTGCCCTGACCAGGAATTGAACTGGCAATCTTTTGGTGCACAGGACGACACCCAACCAACCGAGCCACACCAGCCAGGGCAGGCTGCTGACTTCCTTTTTAAAAAGGCACAGTGACTGCTTCCATCAAGGTCACCGATGATCAATGATCGCCTAATAGCTCAGTTCAACAGAGGTCTCCCCACTCAGTCACCTGGTGAGGTTACCACTCCTCCCCTCTTTGAATTCCCTCCTCCCACCTAACTGCCCTCTCCCTTCCATTCTCCGTTACTGGGCTGCTCTGTCTCCTCCCGTCCCCTTTCTCATCAGTGCTCCTAGCTTTGGGCAATTGTTCCTCTTGTCAACCTATGATGATGGTGACCAAATATACATCTCCAGATTTTTCTCCAGGCGCATGCACCCACATATATGTGTATCTGTATCTGCCTGCTAAACACACGCACACATATGTGTACGTGCAACATCTCTCTCTTTCAACAAAGAACTGTTTGTTCTTCCTTGCCCTCCCTGTGATTGTGTGTGGATACCTTTTATCGTCCTTATCACGCAAAGCTGAAATTGTCTATTTGCTCATATATCTCGTCCACCAGATGATAAAATCCCTTATCTTTTCACTTCTGTTTCCAAAACAAGTTGTAAAGGTCTGGTAGATACTCAAGAAATGTTTATGAATTGAAAGATAAAAACAAGAGTAGAAAGAAAGCATAAAAGAGGGTATTGCATTAGGTGCCAATCTTTTTTGAAGAATGGTTATAGAAAATAATAATCAAAACTGCAAAAAATAAAATGGCCTTGGGTATCATTTTTATTCTTAATTAAAACTGGCAAGAGTTTTAAACATTAAAACACTCATTGCTGGAGAGGCCCCTTCTTTATCTTGGTGTTGAAATTGGCTGTCTCCATAGGCGGCTGGTGGAAGGCACTAGGCAATGCTTGTCAAAAACAATAAAACTATTCAAAAACAATAAAACTATTCATAACCGTCAACCCAATGAACTCGCTCCTGGAAACTTACCTGAGGAAATAAATCAACAGAAGAAAATAGCTGTATTGGAGGATATGCTTACAGCAGCATTATGTACGATATAATAATGAAAAATTGGAAATAGACTAATAACCAACAAAAGCAAAGGACAAAAGCAAAGGAAAATCAATTTGAAGTACTTTTACGCATCCATTAAAATTTAACACGATGACTCTAAAGGATAATGGGAAATTATATAATGCTGAGGAAAAAAAAGCAGAATGCAAAATTAAATGCTGGCTAGGATGGCCACTCTGTGAAAACAATTGCTTGCACCTGAGCAAGAACAGAAAACGTCTGACAAGAATTCACAAAAGTGACAAATGCGTTGTGATGATGGGACTTTGTATATACTTCCAAATCAAATTTTAAGATGCAGCTGTCACGATATGGAATGAAACACAGGTTGGATACAGGTTCCACACTTTATTAGCTATCCTGCCTTAGGCAAGAAGCTTAGCTTCTTGGAACTTAGCTTATTCATCCACACAATGAGAATACTATATTTCTATCCCTTAGCCAATTAAATTCAATCAACTTATGCAATAAACACTTAGATAGCACTGACTATGTACCTGGCACTGTTTGTAAACACCTTACAAATAATGACTTGATTGCCTTGTTTAATGTCAAAACAACATTTTAAGATGATGCACAAAGAGGTTCAGTAAATCTCCATTGACAATAGCAAGATAGTAACTTTCAGTGGCTTTCCAATGTCCATGGGACCAAATCTAGCAATTACAGCAACTGCTAACATTTATTGAGTGTCTCCTAATGGGCAAGCATCTGCTAAGCGCTTCCCTTGCCTTATCGTATGTAGCCCTTAACAATAACCCATTAGGTAGGTCCTGCAATTGTGTCCTCAGGATAGTCAGGCCCAGACAGGTTAACATGCGAGTGAGCGAGAGAGCCAAGATTTGAACATGGATCTTTCTGAATTCGGAGCCAGGTGCTGTGTCACTGTGAGCTGGTGAGCTCAATTTTGTTAGGATGGTATACTCGGTCCTTCAGAATCCAAACCTCACCCACAGGCTCCTCACTCCACATCTGAGAGAGTTCTGAGTTGAAGGCATAACCTTTAAAGCCCTGGGCCTCTGCTCCTGCTGTCCCCCACCTGGTCTTCCTCCACACTCCTATTCACCCTTCAAGGCTGCACCTTCTGGAATCTTGAGAGACAATTAATTGTTTCCTTATCTGCTGCTCTTTTAAATAGTAATTTGTGCCTCTAAGTCACTACGTACCATGTTGTTTCTATGCTTCTTACCAGGCTGCTCATTCCAAACTCAGTTCACAAGGGAAAAGACCTTGCTTTACATAGGTTTGTGTGCTATTGTATTCCTGGCTCTAAGTACAGTTCCCAGCACATGATAAAGACCCAATGGCTACTTGCTAAATAAATGAACCAATACTTCCAGCCAGTCCATATTTCTCTATAAGGTTTTTCAGAGTTTTGATGTTGAAGGTAGTTTAGCTAAATGAGAACATAAAGGTACCCCTCCACCAAGAAGGCTTCCCTGATGTACTAAGTGTGGGGTAAGTGCATTAGTACCATGTGTTTATTCATTAGGCCTGTTTGCAGACACTATGGCTTGCCTTCCCCTTCTAGAGAATTCCCTCATAATTCCCCAAATCAAGGACAGTCACTGCCATGTAACTGGTGATTAAGGAATATGTGTTGACTGATTAAATGAATTAATAAATGAGTGGGGTTGAAACATTTCCTTTCCTTAGGTCACCGATAACATATTTCAACTTGTAGAGTGCTCTTCTATACCAGTGCCAACCTAAAAAACAAAACAAAAACCTTTCAAGTCCATGATGCTCCTGAAATTGTGTGTAACAATTAAAGGAACAACTTAAAAAGGTTAAACAGGTTGTCCATCAATGTTGAATCTTCAATGATTGGGAGATCACTGGGAGCTCTCAGCTCATAAACGATTTATTTTTCCTCTAAAACCAGACTAGAATCTTTTGAGAAAGTAAAAATGCTTCCCACTTAAATGTTCTTTAAAAACACCCGAAATAAAGAGATTCATTTGGTGGACATGTTCTCTCTCTTTACCCCGAGGTCAGTTCGGTACTGAGGAACTATTATTAGAAAGCTCTCAGTTGAAGATGCTCTTAAGAAGGAAGATAAGATGTGCGATGCTGTGTGATAGAAGCTAATTTTAATTATCCAGTTTACTAGGGTTACTGAGATATGCCAAACATTTAGCTAATCAGCAGGCTCTTGAGACAAGAGGACTGCCTAGTGATAGACACAATTTTTCCTCATTAATGAGTGATGAAAAATTCTAGTTAAACATGCATTTTCACTCATACAAAAATTAAATTCTAATAACATGAACTAATTTAAACTTGAAAATTGAACCATAAGACTTTAAATGCAATGATACAACATCAACCAACATATCGATAAACATTTTTAGGAAAGTAAAAAAAAAATCATATACTATATTTATAAGTTCAAAGACCTGAAATTGAAATTAATTAGAAGACTCCATTAAAAAAATTATATGGATGATGCTCAGCAGAATAGTAAAACCTAAGTTATCAAGCACTGAAGTGCCTAAAACTCTCTAGTAACTGGTAGGTTTTCCGGGCATATAATACAGATAGAAATGAGAAAATAGAGATAAGAGGAAAACAGCTAGCTTTCCTTACGTACTTACTATGAGCTGCAGAATACCAGGTGTTTTACAAAAACTACCATATTTATTCTTCCAAACAACACAGAAAGGTAGAAATCACTACTCCTATTTTATAGATGAGAGACCACGGCTCATGGAGTTTGAGTGAGGTCATCAGTCAGAACGTAGCTTGGCCAGGCTGGATGCCAAAGACTGCTTTTCCTAGACTCGGGCCCAATGCCAGCCTCTATCTGAGACATGAACAACACAATGGTTTTGTTTCCCTGGATGAGGTACAGTTAGCCTTTTGGGTAGCTGGTACCTACAAAGGCGTTTCCCCCAAGTATGAAGTAGATGTGTTTCTCTGTCAGCTTTTCTTTTAAAATAGAAACTTGAACCACAGACATCATCCACGTTTCTGAAGCCAACTGGATTTCCCACAACGCTTTTCACATAAAGCTGTCCCTACGCCCCCTGACATTGGAACAGGTTAACGGCTGTAGCTGACTGTCGTTCCCAAAGACGGCTGCTACAGTCTCTCCCATTTGCGCCCCTCTGCAGTGCAGCCCTGCCACACCCCCATCGAGAGGGAGAGCCTACCTCTCCACTCCCGTGACTCCGGGCAGGCTCTGTGGCTGCGCTGACCAATGGCACTGGAGGAAGTGCCGCTGGCTCTAGGAAGCCAGCTGCCAGGTGAGAAGCGAGACTGTTCGCAGACCACCCTGCGGTGAGAAGCCCACGCCATGTGGTGAAGTTGTATGTCGGTGCTGGTCGATAGCTCCAGTGGAGCTCACAGCCAGCATCAGCTACCAGCCCTGTGAAGAGGCCACCTGGAACCTACAGTTGAGCCTTAGCGTGACTACAACCCCAGTCAACATCCAAGTGCAAGTGCGTGAGCAACCCTAGGCAGGAGCTGTCTCGCTGTGGTCAGTCCATCCACAGAACCAGGAAACAGTACCTTATTATTTGAAGGCTCTACACATTTTGTAGTGGGTTGTTCGTCAGTAATAGAGCATCACAGTAGTGGTGGTGTTGGTTTTCTTCTAGGATGAAGCAACTATTTCTTCAAGCAACTGGGAGATTTTGGGGGGGGGGTATATTAAAATATCATACATACCTAGAGTGGTGGCTGAGCCAATTCCCTAGGAGAGGGTTATTCTCTTAAAGGGCTGAGGGATGATAAAAGACGTACCTATGTAAACATTCCTACATTTTAAGCTATTTCTCCATGAATAGGCTACACAGAGGTGTTCTTTTTCAAAGCCGATGCTTTTATTTTTACCCAGCGAACAGAGTGCATTCTCAGCAGAATGATATGTTTGCAGTGAGTTTACCATCCGACTGTCAAACGATTCTCTGTTTAAAGCAATAACCAACCCGAGTGAGTCCCTGAACGGTTTCAGAATGCCCATAACCTCACTGATGTTTGTATTACCTGCCAAACTCCACCTGAGCTGACGAGAGAGAATTCAGCACTAATGATCCCAAGTGAAAGAGTAAAGTGCTGGGAATGGAAGGATGCTCCAACAATACTTAGAGGGTAAGTCTGAAAGGAAATAGTGTGTAGACAAAAAAAACAAAGTCTATTTTAGGGGATGTCAGAAGACTAGCACAGATTTAACCAAATCTCCTAACCTCCTGGATTTATTGTTCAGTTTTTGGTATTTTGACAATGACCTTAAGGCCAAGCAAGAAACTGAATCATGAAGGAAAAATTTACTAATGTTCAAAATCCTGCACTTACTAACAAAGAGGGGGCAAATATATTTCAAAAAACTTTCCATAACCAGGCAAGAATAAAGGAATTATGGTGTTTCATCAGCATATTCCATTCTCTGGGAAATCTGGTAAACTCAACTTTCCTGTCACTAATGCTAACACTAAAATTAAAAATTTAGTGCTATTTCGCACTAAATGAGAACAGTTTCACAACAGAACTTAAATTATGTCTTTTTAAAGACCTCCTAAATAGCAAAGCAATTTGTCCACATGTGAATGTATTTACCTTCCGAGTTTAGAAAACCCTGAGAAGTTATATGGCTACGTTCCCTCACTGACCACGCCACCGACAGCAGAATGAAGTTTCCACCGGTTCTCAATTGAGATGAAAGTTGTGTGAATGGGCCTTTTCCCTTCTCTCATGACAGTGTCCACTACAAGGGAAAAAGCAACTAACATCTGAAACAGTAAGAGCACTGCTGTGGTGCTCTGCTGTAAATCCTGGTCTTAAATGCTTTTGGTATAACTTCCTTTTCCTGAGTTTTAAAAGCAATAAATGTCCACTTAAGAGGAAAACATTTTAAATGCAGAAAAGATTCTTTTTAAAAGAAGAGGAATGTTTCATAGCCCTGCTCCCCAGAGATAACTCTCCCATACCCTTTCGGTCAGTTAACACAAGCAAACTTCTCTTGGAGTTTAGTCTTTAGATGCATTTCATGATTCGGTCACAAAATTCCTGTATATATCGCAACACTGATATGGCTTCTGCTTACACAATCAGAACCTTAGGCCAAAATTTCTTAATACTCATATGCTTTCTTGGTTTAAGATAATAACTTAAAAAAAAACAAACCTCAAAAGCCAAATGATAGAAAAGAAGATGTCATGAAATAAAAAAGATAAAATCAAGATAGATAAAACTAGCCCTGACAGGGTAAGCTCAGAGCCTTGTCCCGATATGCCATGGTTTCGGGTTCAATCCCCTGTCAGGGCACATTACAAGAATCAACTAATGAATGCATAAGTAAGTGGAACAACAAATTGGTGTTTCTCTCTCTCTCTCTCCCTAAAATCAATATATTTAAAAAAGCTTTTAAGACAAATAAAACTAGAAGCTTATGATCCAATCACACTGAAATACATAGGAAGAGTACATTGTATAAATTTTATGGTAATTTTATGACAAATTAAGATGCTACAAATGGAAGTTAATTTTCCATGGAAGCTAATGGTATGAAGATAATTATAATAATCAAAATTTATGTAAAAATAAAGGAGGTTTTGAGAACTAATGTTAAGATTAAAATAAAAGCTATTTTCTTCCATTTACCCCTGCAGGCATGTTTATCTTTGCCTTAAACAAAGCAAAATATCACTATTTGCAAAAGTGGAGAAGCAGAACAGTATTTAAGGGAGAAAAAAAAAAAGCCCACTATTGTTTCCACTCAGAAAATATTGGCATTGTTAGTAGCTCATCTTAATGTACTCCCAAACTAATGGCTACTTTAAGCAGTCACTTTTTGGAGTATTTTCTACAAATACTCTAATATCCATAATATCCAAAGAGTTTCACCTCAGTTCAATGATCTCATCATTTCCGAGACTCCAAGCTGCCCTGAGGTTGAAGCAGGAACCTTCTAAGTTTTGGTGTTCTTGGTCCATAGTATTGAGTAAGGGTGCTCTTCTTCAGGACGCTGAAATCTATTGAATGACCCAAATCTTCTAGCAGTCAGTGAAGTGATCTTGGCCAACTGTATTGATATGTGTAATTCAGCACTGTTGGAATAACTGATGGATATTTCAAATGTTTAAAAAATACTGATATCCCAGTTCTGTATCCTAATTGAAGGGATGTACCAATGGATGGGTGGGTGACTGATGTTAGAATATGTAATTAAACTTCTGCTCATGTCATGATTCCCTGAATGTAACCATTCCTCCCCTCTTGTGCAATGTTCTCATGGGGCAATATCTTGGGTCAAGTTCAAAGGCGGCATCATCAGGATGGGCCAACTTATCCGAGTAAGGCCCAAGGAGGCCATTACTTAGGAAGTCTCATAAGGATATCCGTTTTATATTCCGGTGTAAGAATAGAATTAACCAATCCTCTTGCCTTGCTTTTCTCTAGGTTCTAATAAAAGGGAAACATCAGATTCCAGCAAAAGTAAAGCTTAAGAAATACAACTTATTCATCTATTCATTACATATTTATTAGTACCTGCCTTAGGTCAGGTCCCAAATTAAAACAGGTAAGGATCTCATCCCAGTGGACCTACATTCTAAGTTACAAACACATTTTAAAAGGTGAAAACTCAGTAGTAATCAAAGAAATGCAAATCAAAACAAAAAAAATTTTGGTAGCAGCAACTAAAAATTGCAAAATTCCCCATGTGGTGAAGAAGATAAAAGGGTACTCTCATAGTCTGGTGGTAGAAAGGCAAGTTGGCCAAAGATTTCATTTTTCGAGAGAGGGTAATTAAGTAGATATATTTGTCTCAAGAATCCTACGTACAGGGATTTATCCTAAAGGAATGACTGAAGACAAAAAGTATTATGGAAATGTTCACTAACATATTAGTTTTTTTGGTGGCTACAAATAAAGCTACTATTGGCATTCATGTGAAGGTTTTTGTGTGATCTTAGTTTTTAAAATCACTTAGGAAAATATCCCAGGAGCATGATTTCTGGATGTTAGATAAGGCTCTGCTTAGCTCTGTAAGAAACTCAGGTCCATTTTTTTTCCTCAGAAAAAAAAAGTTATATCTCTATGTATATTAGGAATAAAAACATAAACAACAGTTATGGAATTTATGACTGATTTTTTATTTCTTTTTATCCACTTCTCTATGTCCCAAGGATGCTTTTAAGTAATTCAAGCAAGTGACACATTTATAATCAGGGAACAGTTAATTTAAAAACACAGAGAAATAGAGAAAAACAGGAACAACCCAGGTCCAATGGCTATGGCTTGTTCACCTTGTTCACTGGACCACCAGCTCCTGGACAGCAGATGTTCTGATAGGACGTGGTGTCGGTCATACCAAACCTTGTGAGTGTTCAGACATCATCACATGGACCGTCTCACTAGAATGAGGCTTTCTGTGCGAACGGTTGGTGTTCCCTGACACTCCTTTCAGGCTCTGCGTGTCTCAGACTCAGGAGAAGTAAAGGAACCCTAGTTAGCAACTGGGAGACCCAGGTTCATGTCAGAACTGCTGCACCCCACTTCCAACAGTGACACGTCTGCTTTGTTTCTGAGACCAGCCCATACCTCATCTTCTAGGCCCAATCACCAGATTCCTGTCTTGTTTCTGGTCTAAGTGCCCTCCACTTTGCAAATCCATAAAGTAGTAAAAAAAACTGGTGAGACTCCAATGGAGCAAGCCCTCAAATGATCTAGCTATGAGTAGAAGTCTGCCAGTAAATAGAAATCTATGCTATACCATCACACTCTGAAATAAACAAAAAATAAAAATAAAAAATGGAGCCAGCTCATTAAGTTTGGAAAATAAATATAATTTATTTTCAAAGAAGGAGGAAGTTTGGCATCTATTACCATATGGAGAATCCAGGAAATAAATTAAATTAGGCTGATCATGAACGGAGCAGGCAATGACAATGGCATCTTCATACATCTATTGTGAGGTTGACAAGCTAAACAATACATCCCCCTGTCTTTAAAGAAGATGTGTGAATTTTTTATGCTTGGTTATTTATTTCTCTCTTTCCTGAAGGGCAGGTATAGAATCTGTTGTCAGTATTACCAAGAATCTTTTCAAAACAAACAGGGCTGGTAGAATCCTTATCTCTGTTAGTACTGGGTATGACTTGCTCACAAATAAAGTCCACAAGAAGAGACACATCTCAAAGCCAACTCTGGAAACATTAACCTTTCTTTCGATATCCTCACCTCCGGGGCATACATTATTAATTTCCGGTAAGCTACCTCACTGAGTTTGCCAACCGATGAGTGAAACTTAGATGCTTTGGTTTTATTTTTAGCATCACGCAGGAGATAAGAGAGAAATATGAACAGCCCTCAGAAAAGGCTCACCTCTGCGCTATTGTTCTGGGTAGTCTAATAGCGACGGTTGCATCTTAGGTGGCCTGCTCAGTTGTCACTCATTCCTCTCCACTCTGCTGTGCAATGGGGCCCCTTGGGTAAAAAATACCCATGTTTTGGATAAATCAATCCAATATCTGAAATGACCAAGTGGATCAAATCAAATTGAGCTTTCGAGAAGGGCTTCTTTTCACTTTCTATTTCTATTGCGCTTGGAGAAGAGGCCCACAGTCTAAACCCCAGGTATTGTTTGTGTTTGCTGTACTTCCCACAGCTGAACAGGGAACGTTTCAGGGGATAAATGAGCAGCTATCCTTTACCGAGCAGGAGAAGGTCAGGAGTAGCCTTGCACCACAACTTCAGACAGCCCCTTGCGTCCAAGGACAGCATATGTAAAAGCCATCACGTTTTGCAACAATGCTAGGAAAAGGGAAGTCATTATCAACACCCTCAATCTTTCAATTAGACGAGCAGAGGTCTGCTCTAATTATTCTGTAGTTACGAACACTGCAAACTGGTCAAAGAATGTGGCTATCTATAAACCAGAAATTAATGTGCTGACTAAAATAAAAAAACAGCTGTCACACACCAACTAACCAAATAAACACACCGTGCTCCATCAACCTCCATCTACTCGTCACTCAGGCCAAATCTCCATGCCTGCTGCTTGAAGTCCCTTTCAAAAACCTATCTGCCAATGAAGCCTTGCTTTAGTTCAAGGCCCAGCTGAAAGGCCAGCTCTCTTGAGACTCTCCCCAGATCTCCCAGTCAGGGTCCCCCGTCCGATTCTTGCTCTCCCGAAAGACTTCATTAGGGTCACTATTAGGGACCTACTGTGTATGTATCTGCCGCCCCTTGAGTTTCCTGAGCTGTGCTTTGTCAATCCTTATATTCCTTCAGTGCCCAGACAATGCGTAGCTGACAGCGAGAACTGAAGACATTGAATTAGAGATGGATTCAAGAGGTATTTTGTACAAGAACCCTAAGAGCATGTTCACGTGTGTGTGGTCGGCTCAGTGAACTAGCATGGAAAAGAGAAAGAAAAAGCCATTTGAAATAGGATTTCAGTCATGTTCTGCTATGCCTAGCGTTTTTGGATGATTATAGTAGTTGCTCCAAAAACCACCTTCGATTCATTGGTTTCTGTATCTGTTGAGTATAACTTTAATACTGCTCTTTCTTTGTTGAAGAATGAAGTGTGTATGATGATATGTCTTGGTTCAAAGGGACTGGCATTAACTCTGACTTAAAACCAGAAGAATGCTGTGCCTTACCTTTGTTTCCACCATGAAATAGCAACTAAGCTCAGAAACAAACCCAGGTGTCCTGGAGTGACAACAATCATCACTCTAATTTGTGTTGGGCTTTGTGTTTACAAAGCACTTTGTGGGCATGCTCTTATTCTCGTAACATTCTGTCCCTGAATCAGGAACTTTGCTTTTGTTCAACACTTGAAACTCACAAGGCTGACTCGACAATCCCTCATCTGTAGAGAATTAAAGTCTACTCCTGTCCTATGCTAAAACAAATGGGCGCAGTGCCAGAAGATTCTGTAAGACCTTGAATGTGCCTGGCTCAAATAACACCAAAATGCTAGCTGGACAGAGGACATCTCCAAGATCGATGAAGAGGTAGCATCCCTCCCTCTCGTTCCTTCCTTCTGTGCCACCAAAACCTCTACCCACCCAATTGGTTATTCCTTTAAGAAACTAAAAGGTTCAGGTAGATCATGCCGGGGATCCTGATGCTATTCTTCTAATAATCTGGAAGCACCCAAGGCTGATGCACGAGAGAACAGGAAGTGGGAATGAGACCACTGAGTTAGAAGCAGGGGAACTTTGGGGATGAGTCTCGTGCTAAAGTGATGTCTATGAAGCTGCTCTAGGAGGAAGTTTCTCTTGTCGGAATCAGATACTCTCAGGACCACCCTCTGTCTTCACTTTGGTTTGGGAACCCTCAGTCCTCTAGATTTTTCCCCAACCAGGAATTACCTCCCTCAAGTGTAGACCTCCCCCTACAGCCCATGCCAGGCCCAGCCCGAGGTCAAATCCAGCATTCACCTGGAAGGGAGGAGGAGAGGGAAGAGGTGCTTCACAGAGCTGGACTCTTTGTCTGTCACGTCAGTTTGCTTATTTTACCTTATTCTCAATAGAACCAGTAATGTTTAAATGGTTGGGAAATTGGGACAACTCAAAGTCACGGTCTTTTGTCTTATTTGGTTTCTAAAAATAATTACTTGACCTTCCATTTGAGGACAAACACTCGAAGATAAACAGTCATTGCTAAGATCACAAGGAACAACCTTTAAGCAGAAAGTCAGGTTGCTGGTCTAGTAGCTGCTCCAGAGAGTCACTGAAGAGTAAACATGGTCGAATTTGTTAAAAAGAAGAGTTTCAATCGACTCTTCGACGGCTCCCAATTATGAGAACATCGTTATGGGAATGTGTATATCTTGGTATAATAAACACTATAGATCAAAGTTTATAATGTTCACATGCATTTTATTCCTCACAGGTCTACTCTAATAAAGAGAGTGATATGGTGACTGTGGTCTTGAGCACTTAGCTTTCCCACTGACCTACAGTGACGAATGGAATTGCTGACTATTCTCTGGTTTCAGGCTGTCAATCAATCCAATGCTTTGGAGAACACTACGTGGGCCTGCTTCAACCACATGTATTCTGTGGGTCAGGGACATGTCCCAGTTTTCACCAGCTAGTTAACCACTGCTCCAAGGGGAGTTCTCATAGTTTCTGGAACATTTCCTCTTATCCAACATATCTTCTAATGTCCAAGTCTTAATTTCTGCATCTAGATGCTCTGACATTTACTGGAAATGTAACACATTGGAGATAGGTATGGAGGCTCTTACAAACTCAACAGGCAGAGGGAGAATGTAGTCACGCCTACAGCTTGATTCTACTCTCCCACAAACGCACATTAGAACACTGTTTATTTTGCCATTTGATTGTACTCAGAAGTTGGTGAGTTTATACAAGGGTGTTTCCAATCAGTCTTCACCTCTATGCATAAGTATAAAATCAAAGTGCAGCCACCCAAGATATATGTCATCTGATGTATGTCATCTCATTTACACAACAATAGCTGAAAATATCAAATAAAAAAACACTGTAATACATATAAATCTAGGAAATACAAAAATAACAACAAACAAACCCATCACCAACAACTAAACACCTAAAAAAGAAATCCACCAGAAAATGATTTATTAACGCCTATGGGAGGACAGCTAAAGAATGACAAATGTTAATCAAGGAAAACAAGATAATGTGTTAGTGTATAGGAAGGGGGAGCACTTCACAACTAAAACCGAATGTCTTTCTTTGTCAAGATACTTACTTTGGAGAAACCAAGGGGACTGGATACTACCAAGTCTGGAATAATTTACATTATTTATATGCAAAGTGTTAACCTGCACAAAGTGAAGCTGGATGATCCTTGGGCTTCCCTTTAACTGCCTTCTGTTAATCAGATGTCAGAGAATGAAGAAACACCAAGAATATTTAAGATAATGAAAAAATGACACAATCCAATTTACATTATAGATTCCTAAGTGGTCAAAAACTGGAGCTTTGTTATTATTATCCTACCTTTTTAAATTTTAGATCACACAATCTACTTGTATTTTCTTTAAAAAGTTAATAACATTGAAATTCCCTTTTAGCACCACATCCAATTCAGTCTCATCCTTCTCACCCAATCCAACTCCATTGTTGACAACAGCCAATGGTGGCATTTTCTATGCCAGAAACTGTGCTGAAAGTTTGCAGTTATATCTTATTTAACTTTAACAACTCCCTGCTAAAGTGGGTTCCATTATTATGCCCATTTTGCAGGGGAGGAAACTGAGCCTTGGCATGCTTACACCCCCATCAACTCAGATACCCACTGTTAGTAGTTTTGGACACATCTATCCAGATTTTTTGTATAGAGCTGGAAGACAATTTAGCAGAATCTCTCTCTCTCTCTCTCTCTCTCTCTCTCTCTCTATATATATATATATATATATGGCACACATATACATCTTTATATATAGATGTAGATATAGAAATAGATAGTTGTTCTGTTTTATTAAAAAACCTTAATTGGTATCATACTATACACATCCATTCTACCACTTGCATTTCTCCAAGACAGCTCATAAGCTCTAAGTCATTCCATATAATTGCTGTCTACTAGACTACAGCTATGCCACTCTCCTGCTGACAAGCATGGAGGTCCTTTTCCATTTCTCACTAACAGAAACAGTATTGCAGTGAGGAGTCTTGTGCAAGCTTCCTCATGCACGCAGGCAGCTGCTGGGTGAATACCCAGATGTGACGGTGCTGGCTCATGGGTGTACCTGTTTGCATTTTAATAGATTCTGCTAAATTGCCCTCCAAGCTGTTTACCACTAGTATGTGAATACGGATTTTCCTACAACCACGCCAACATATGATATTATCAAACTTGAAAGTTTTGCCAATCTAAAGGATTATGCTTGAATTTGCATTTTCCCTGACTACAGTGAAAGGTGTATTAGGCAATGCCATCTAGACTGGTAATTAAACAGTAAAGGCAGTGAAAGCAGGGCAACATAAAAATGAGTATGTCATTTAATTTTAAAAACAGAGCTGTGCCTTCCATCTCCCATCTTTTGACGTAGGAAAGGTGCTCCCTTAAGAGAGGAACCACTGGCTGGAACTCCATACGCCCCGGCATTAACAACAACCTTACAATGCACATCCAAGATTCCCTGGTTTGGTTTCTTATGTGAGTATAAAGACCCTGTGAATTAATCTGAGTGCACAATTTAATTTAACAGCGAGCTTTCAGTACTGTGCCTTCATCAAGACTTTCTAAGGCATTTAGTTTAATTTTCACTCAAACAGCTCTCTTTCCACACTTGTGTTTCATTGGTGTACATGTTACTTAACTAAATCGCATAATTACAATGACATTCAACCAGTATAAACAGGCTTGGGAACCATCACACCGGCTCTTGGAAAACATACAATTAACTGAGGGGGCGAAAGCACAGAGGTGTTCTAGAAAGCAGCCCACCAGCCATCCACGTAAGCACCCCTTTGGCTGCAGTCAGCATCTTTCGGAGAGGAATTTGTGAATCTTCTAATGCAGTGAGTCGGGTAAGAGATCACCCACCGTACTAGTGATGCGGAACATCTTTTCATATGCTTATTGTTAATATCCTCTACCATGAACCATCTGTTCATTTCATTTACCTACTTTCCTAATGGATTATATTTTTCTTAGTTTTTTACAAGTGTTCTTTCTAAATCCCAGATATTAATTTTTTGCCACTTATATGTCATAATTATTTTCTCCCAGGCTGTTGCCTATCTATTAACTACTTTTTCGGGTGTTTATTGTTTTATAGAAGCACTAATTTTGATCTAATGAAATAACCACTTTTCTTTCTCCATAGCTTTGCCTTCCCATGTCTTATTTAAGAAAGCCTCTCTTTGCTAAGATTTTAAACAGATCCTAGGTTTTCTTCTAATACAATAATTTTGTTATTCCCGGTTTCCAAAGGAAGAACTTGAAGTTCAGAAGTTTTAAATATTTGACCAAAATTATAAAGCTAGAAATGATGGAGCCCAGACCCATACTGCTGTATATCTATATGTTATCTCCAAGTCACACCACCTTCCTTAAGAAGGCATTAAAGTCTGAGAGAGTAAAGTAGGATATACAATGTCCAGCAATGCTGAAAATTGGAATTAATGCACATCTCTGTAGAGACATAAGTGATTGACATATATATGATTCCTCATCAGCCTGAGAAAAACAGTATGAATCGCCTCCACCCACAGAAACTGTAGTCAAGGGGCCCAAGTGACTGGAGATCTAAAAATTCCAGTTATAAAGTAAGTCATGGGGGTAAGGAAAATAGCAAATTAACATCGTAATAACTATGTGTGGTGATAGATGGGTACTAGACTTATTGTGGTGACCAGTTTATAAGGTATATAAATGTAGATACATTATAATGTACACCTGAAACTAATATATTACTGTATGTCAACTATAATTAAATATAAATTAATAACAATTAAAAAATACTACTGAACCAACTACTAGGTGTCAACTACTAGCTGGACCTCTAGGTCCAACTCCTCTTATTCATTCATTCACCCGTCCATTCAAGTAAACATATACTGAACACCTAATGTATCCCAGGCAATGGTCCTGAACTCCATACCCTCATTTTTGTGCTTTGCTGGATTTCTCCGTATAGATGTTCCACAAGTTCCTAAGGTTTTGCTTGCTCAAAACCAACCTCTACATTCACAATGTCCCTTGAATTGTGGTCATTTAGGTCACATGCCTTCTAACTGCTACCAGAAGCGAGCTCCCTAGGGTGGGATTTATGTCTGATGGGCCTCTGAGTCCTCCAGAGCACAGACCCTGGTAGTACAGCTGTTCTGTTACTGCACCTACTACATTGTCGTGTGAACAGTGGCTTAAGTTTCTCTCTTATGGACACACTGTGATCTTTTGAAGGGTGGGCAACAGAGAATAATGACTAATGAAGGGATAAAGGAAGGAAGGAAGGAAGGAAGGGAAGGAGGGAGGGAGGGAGGGAGGGAGGGGAAGGAGGGAGGGAGGGAGGGAGGGAGGAAGGAAGGAAGGAAGGAAGGAAGGAAGGAAGGAAGGAAAGAAGGAAGGAAGGCCGGCCTTGTATTTTCAGCAAACACAATCTTCCTAGTGATTGGCCCATTTCATTGAAGATTCGATTTATTCCTGCTGCCACCGTCACCTTTCCGGGGTGGGGGTGGGGAGGCATCACAATTTTGGTATTACCATTATATTCTGATTCCTCTGTTTTGTTTGTTTATTTGTTAATTTCTGTAATGAGTTGTCAACTGTTGTTGCTTCTATTGCAACCCGACCAAATCCTTACTATTCTCCCTGCCACCACCTTAATTCAGGTTCATTGCTTCTTGCAAAAACTATTATAAATGATCTCCTACCTGAGCACCCCACACCAATCCATGTACACGTGCTGCTGCCACACAGTCTTTCTCAAATCGTAATCGCATCACGCCAAGGTCTTGCTGAAAACCTCCAAAGGCTCCCTTGGATCCATGGAATTAATTTCAGATCTCTCAGCTAGACATCAAGGCTCTATATTATCTCATCTACATTCTGATTCTAATTTCCCACTGCTACCCTACCGACAATTTCTCTTCTTCCTTTCTATTCCCCAATCAAATAGGACTATGAGCTTTTTATTAAATCTCTTTTGCGTTTCCCGGTTCTGTTACTTCTGCCTGGGGCCCTCGTCCTCATTCTGTCCTTTGAGACCCATTGGAAATACCAGCTCTTTCATAAAGTGGGGTCTGATACCCCAACAGACAGATCTTTGCTTCCTCTGACATTGGCAACACTTTGTACTGCCCTCTTGGTTGGAATAAATCTCACTCTGTTTTGTTTTATTTTTAAATATGTTTTTACTGATTTTTAGAGAGAGAGGAAGGGAGAGAGAGATAGAAACACTGATGAGAGAGAAAAATCATTGATTGGCTGCCTCCTACACGCCCCATACTGGGGATTGAGCCTGCAACCTAGGCATATGTCCTGACCAGAATCGAACCAGTGACCTCTTGGTTCATGGGTGGATGCTCAACCACTGTTTTATTTATAATCATTTGGTGCTCACCTCGTCCACTGCAACACAAGTGCCTGAAGGTGAAGGTCAGTGCCTTCCTTATTTTTCTAGTTTTCTGAGTCTAGTACAGAGTCTTGCACACAGAGGCAATTAAAGTATTTGTTGAACTGAACTGTTCTCTCAACCTTCCTGAGTCTCTCAATACAAGTAAGGGCCTTACACATAATAGTGCTCAAACATACTTGTTTAAGTCATTTCATAGTTCCAGAGCAAGGTTTCTTGGCGTGTATGTAACACTGACATTAACTTAAAGTATTCATGTAGAAATCTCTCACTAAATAGCTGAAGGAAAAAGGAAAGAAACACCGACTCTAACATCCTCCATTCCAGCGGTTCTCAACCTGTGGGTCGCGACCCCTTTGGGGGTTGAACGACCCTTTCACAGGGGTCGCCTAAGACCATCGGAAAATACATATATAATTACATATTGTTTTTGTGATTAATCGCTATGCTTTAATTATGTTCAATTTGTAACAATGAAAATACATCCTGCATATCAGATATTTACATTACGATTCATAACAGTAGCAAAATTACAGTTATGAAGTAGCAACGAAAATAATTTTATGGTTGGGGGTCACCACAACATGAGGAACTGTATTAAAGGGTTGCGGCATTAGGAAGGTTGAGAACCACTGCTCTATTCTTTCCTTTTGTTTTATATGATAATGCCTAACTCTTATTAGGTACCTATGGTGTACCAGGCATTGCACTCAAAACCTTACAATGCACAACTCATGTCATCCTCCAAACAGCACCATCAGGGGGCACTTTTTCCCTAATTGATGGGTGGGAGGTTTAGAATAGTAACTTGATCCCCCAATGAGCAAGCAAGTGGCAGGGCTGAGATTTGAACCCGGGCAGTTTCTGCCTCCACTGTCATCCTGCTGAGCCCCTTGATTTCCACAGTTTTAATAAAAACGTGTTTAAAAATACTTTGACCTACATCTTAAAGAAAATCATTCTTTGAAACATAAAAAACTGCGTGACTCAGATCATGTTAATGGAGGTAAAATTCAAGAACTGCTAAATCTATTTCATCCATCTTCCAATGTAAGCTTCAAATATAGGATGCTATTAGTTTTCTCAAGCTACATGCCTGGTCCATATCTGACTATGCACCCTGAAGGACGGACCAGGTGACCAAGGTGACATGCTCCCAGAGAGCTGAAAGTCATTAACTTTGGAAAGCAGTCTAGAAGTCTCAAAATCAGACACCCATTGACCTCCGTTCTCTGTGGAAGTCTTTACACACTTGAAAACCACTGCTAGAGGCCTGGACTCTGAGTGGAGGGCAGAGTTAAGGGGTGTGGGGTGGTCACAGGTGATCGACAAGTAAACGAGACCAGAAGTGTCTCTACCTTTGAGTCTACAATCTGCAGAGAAAAAAAGCACTGCTGTAGATATACTGGCCACCGTGCTGAAAAAGGATACACCAGCACTAAGAGGAAAGGAAACATGTTGAATTGGCCTAAATATGATAAGAGCACTTTGAGGGAAAACTCACACGCTGTAAGATAAAGGTCATTTCTTCCCTGAAGTTTCAGAAATACAAGCATGGGAAGTAGGGACAGGCACTAGTTAGATCTGAGAAACAGCCACTGCTGGGCTGGTCTCCAGTGACTTTAGCCCCTAAAAGAAGTATTATTATTAAAGATGAAATTCATAAATCAAGCTGAAATTATATCAAGCAAGGAGAAACTCTGATTTTTCAGTAAAGTAGAAAAATGACTATGGATTCTTCAACTACTTAGATCTTCTTGTTATCTATTCAGGGTAAAAAAAAAAATTCCTGTAAAAAGTCTGATAATATTAACTTCCACTATGTAATCATCGTTACCTTTTTCTGGATTTAAGTGTTAATGTTAAAATATACCATAGGTATGATGACTCTCTTGTAACTTAAGTGAAACCTTAAAACCCAAATCCCATTTTAAAAAACTTATCTTTATTGTTGAAAATATTACAGATGTCCCCTTTTCCCCCACCACTGACACCCTCCACCTGCTCCTGCCCCCATTTTTGAAGCAAAATTTTGTTACAAAGTATTTTCATTCTTTTAAAGTGATCTAAAATGCTCAGTTGTTGCTACTTCAGTATTTTGAGTTGTAGATCAGATGTTCAGAACAGAATAGAGAAAAAAGAATTAGCCCATTAGCGTATTGTGGAAAATACTCATGGGCACTGGGTTGATATTCTGTCACCTCCCTGTGCTATTGCAGAAGTCATAAAAACAACGCACATCGCAGAAAAAGGAGTTTAAGTCAAGTGAAGATAATTTATGACACTGCAAGCTTCTTAAAAGTGCATTCAGTCGAACATGAAAAAAAAGCAAATAGTTAATCCCACAAAATATAAAAGCAATTTTCCTCCAGCGAACTTGAATAAATACATATTCTTAACGATTTTGTAACTTCTTTTAAGAACTCAGCCAATATGACAATTAACTAAATGTTTTTATAGAGACGGAATATCAAGTTGAAACATGTCTATTGATTCATATTAAAGAAAAAGGTTCCGACCTTTTCTGTTTCGGGTCATTACAATTCTCACATGAACTCAATCCCCGTAACACCTTTAACATGACGAATGTGAAATGCTATTTCGATAGAGACCTACCTTGAAAGTACACTATTTTCCCTTGAAAGGCAACCTCCCCAACATGCTACATGCCCAGCACACCCTGACCTGTATAAGATTTAAAGGAGCTGGAGAAAAAGAAAAGAATGGTCCTCTCCCCATACATCTGAACCCTACTTCATGTTTTTCCCTTTAAATCTAACCATTTTAAAACATTAATAATTTTGCTATTGTTTCCCCTGGAGCTTTCTCTATCAAGATTAAAGAAGGGCTTATTCAGGAACAAACAGGATACAGGAGTCATGGTTGGCTTCCAGGCAAGCTATAAATAGTGACAGCATTTTCAAGAAATCTTATGCCCAGTGAGGGAGTTGCCATTTAAACACGCAGCACCGATTTTATTACAACGGTGTCACCAAAATGCATTGTTATACGAGAAATTCAATTCTTACCAAGTTTTCTTGGTTCCTGGCTGCTATTTTCTGCTCCTCTTCTGCCCCGTTTTTCATGTATTTGACCTCTTCCACTGGTTTGATCCTATACTCATCTGAGTACAAAAAAAAAAGAAAAGACATTTGATAACTTTTTTCACAAAGGTAGGCAAGTGTCAGTGAGAAAAGCCCCACAGCGGAATTTGTTAAGAACCCTTTTCCTGCGCTCTTTCTTTGGGGTTCATTTGACATCATCCGGATTGAGATTCACCAGCCTCTTTCTAAGACACAACCTCCTCTGTCTATGGCAGAAGTTCTCAACCTGTGGGTCGAGACCCATTTGGCAGTCAAACGACCCTTTCACAGGGGTCGCCTAAGACCATCCTGCATATCAGATATTTACATGATGATTCATAACAGTAGCAACATTACAGTTATGAAGTAGCAACGAAAATAATTTTATGGTTGGGTCACAACATGAGGAACTGTATTTAAAGGGCCAGAAGGTTGAGAACCACTGGTCTATGGGGAAAGCTTGGTGCCTCGAGGACAGCTAATGACAGTGGTACCGCCTGACCCTTTTACAGAAGGCAGAGGGGGCCAAGGAAGCAGGCGATTCCACCCGTAAAACTATTTGGGATCTGCACACTTGAGGACATCTCACATCATGGTCTAAGGAAGATGTTTCTCCTTATGAACTAATATTTTCTTTATGAGAATGTGAGTTCAAAATACCAGTGGCAGCA
Source organism: Myotis brandtii (assembly GCF_000412655.1). Taxonomy (NCBI): domain Eukaryota; kingdom Metazoa; phylum Chordata; class Mammalia; order Chiroptera; family Vespertilionidae; genus Myotis; species Myotis brandtii. The sequence goes on along the minus strand of NW_005353497.1, from coordinate 413,579 downwards.
ATTTTCAGCAGTTTAGGTACACCTAATTTCTCTCTTTTGAAAAAGCAAAGTACTGTTTAAGACTAAAGAGTTTAATTGATCAACAAACATATATAAACAATGGGAAATAAACTGTCCCTATTTGTAATCCCCATATTAAATATGGAGCATTCTGCAATTATTTCACATGCTCTACATACACACACACACACACACACACACACACACACACACACACACACACACACTTTAATTTAATTTAACCTCTCTATAAAGTCACATGTACAAAGAGCTGTAATTCTAATGGATGTAACAGGTGGGTATATCATACAAGACTGGAGAGCACAGTGGGTCATGGTGAGACCTAAACTTCACAACAGCCAAGGAGAGAATAGAATAAATCCCAATATTGATAAACATCATGAGACAAACTTAGGAAAAGATACAGCTAACGCTCTTTTTCCAGGGCAGAGGTTTGGTGATGATGACATTTTCATCAGATCCTATCAACAGGATATGACTTGAGCAAATGAGGTCCAAAATATGTGTGACTTTGAGTCATCTTCAGTCCAATTTGTCAGGGGGAAAAATCATAGAAACAATTGAATTAGAAAATTTCATCAGCTAACATCATGCATATGGCATGAAATAATGTCTATAATAGGTTACTTGAAAGATGTCAATCACTAAAGAAGTTTGTATATCAGTTCAGGAAGTTGCAATATATTTTCTTATTGCCTATGACTAATTTGATACAATGACATATTTTATATAATTTCTTGCCTTATTATTTATACCACTTTCTTTATAGTTTTAGGCTTCCTCATACTATCCCTTAGTAGACTGCCCCCAAAGATATTTGGTATAGCAATATTCCTCCAGGTAATTATGCTGTTCAAATGTCTCTTAAAATTAGCACCCTTATGAAAGTAATACATGTGCATATATCTGAAAAAAGACTCCATGTTCATGGCTAAGCCAATCGTTTTTTCCACCTGATAATTCAAGGTAGTTATTGCTTTTGCTTCTCTCTAAAGAAATTAGAAAAACTGGTGAGAGGTTACAGTAATGAGCCCTGTAGGAATACCAAGTCCTAAATGTGCTAACAAGTTAATCAATGAATTCTGATCCACAATTACAACACACAAGAATTTCGCTTTCCAATTTGATATTCAGAAGAGAAGAAAAGTGAATTAATAAAATCAGCACATTTAATTAAGGACTATTTACTCAGAATTTGGAAAAGCAGTTTTGATTTGTTTTTTTTGTTTTTTAATAAAAAAAAGGACACTGACAAATTATGCATCCAGTACAATTAGAGAAAGAAAAATAAAGGAAAAAATAATAGCTAAGATGGGCCTCCTTAACTTCAGTTTGGAACATTAATATTTATAAACCATGGTTCGCTGGGATAATTACTAACATTTAACTGATCTAAACTGTGATCTTAATGACTTACGGTGAGCCTCTAATTACTTAAATATAAATTACACACACACACAGTACATTTTAACACAATTCCAGTGGATTGTATGACTTTTGTTTATAGGACTCAAACACTCATATGATAGACTGGGGAAAGCACAGCATTTTAGGACCTAAGAAACCTTCTGAAGAACCTTCCGAAAGATGGCCCCTTAGCCAGCTGCAGAGAGAAGCTGCCCTTGCCTCGTCCCGTCCTCTGCCATCTGCCAAGCCACAGCCCCCTGCTCTCTCAGCGCCCTCGCAATACTCAATCTTCAGTCTCTTCATCCCTCCAGGGAACACAACTGAATTGAAAGAAGCAGACACACTATTCATACTTTTCTAATATTTTTTTTCTTCAATGAACTGGAAGAGCTGCTGGCTACATGACTTTCAGAGCAGCATTATCGCAAACACAGGCTTTCTTTTAGCATCAAGGCAGAGTCATCACGAATGTAGAAAGAGGGTAGGACCGAGCGTGTCATTAGCAACCACGGCTGGCGAGCCAAGGCTGTGTTAGAGGAACGCTCTGTGATTGGCTACGAAGAAAGGAAAAGCAAACAGCCACAGAGCCCGACCCATCATGATTACTTACACACACGCTGCACAAAAGTCATCCGGGTAGAAAACAAAGGAGCCAGCAAGACCCTTACATAAGCCACCGTTTGTACAATGGAAATACGTAAAAATGGGCTGTCGGATTTCTCCACGGCACGAAGATGTCCATCTGGAAACAGACAACTCATCACAAATGTGTCACCCATTTCCATGGCGACGCAGCCCTCAGGACCGGCACTTGCCAACCGGCCTCTGTGCAGACGAAAGAGCCCTTCGGTTCTGACAGTGAAGCCACCACCACTGAAATCTGGTTTCCCTTTTGTTGAAGGCACAGGGGCATCAATGTGGGACTGCAGGCCCCCTTCATCAGCCCGGCCACTGTCCCCAGCCCCAAGGTCCTGGCGGCAGGACACTGAGCCAACTTGATTAAGGGGAGGGGGAGCAGGATCGTCTTCCTGCAGCTCCCGCACACCTGTTCACAATTTTTCTTTTCTTCCTGTTGGTCTTGTCAGGTGGCTTATTCAAATGCACATCAGAAACAGACTGATACCCCTCCCCATCCTCTCTGTGTGTGCAGTTGCAAGCTGTGCAAGCCAAACAGATCAGGGGAAAAGCCATGCTTTGGTGATACTGCTGGCATTTCATCCCTCAGGGGACATCAGAGAGGGGCCAATTGTTTCTGTGGCAGCTCCATCATGCCGAAAACACTGTTTCCCACCAAAAGTTGGTACCTCGCTTTTGACATAAAGTATATTCTATGCATGTACGTTTTTAGAGTTAGAAGGGGATCGATTGGCTGGATTGCCTTTAGGTGAGTATGGAATCATCCCCATCTTCTGGATCCCCTCAATTCTTCCATTATGGACAACTTCCTAGGCCTGTCCCAGATCTCCCAGGCTTCTCGGATAGATCTGTGACAAAGTTACTTTTGTAATCAATAGAACTGACTTGTAAAAAAGTCAATCAGCTGGAGATGAGTACTGGAAGAATTTATAATACCGGAAGTATAAAAAAAGTTAACAATTTTCCTAAGTGTACATATTAGATGAGGAAGAAGGACGAAAGCAGAAGACCCCTATATATGCTGCACTCTGAGGTAAGAAGAAATCTTATAGTTGTATTTTTAAAATTATATGTTTATTCACTTAATTGTGCATTCAGCAGTTGCTTCTTGGGTGTGCCCTGACTGGGGATGGAACCCACAGCAGTGGTGTATTGGGATGATGCTCTAACCAACTGAGCCACCCAGACAGGGCTACAGTTGTTTACTAAACTGGTGAAAGGTATACCTACTTTCATACCTTCTCACCCAGCCTTCCTTTGATCAGTGGTACATCTATAATAATAAACCCCATCTTTTCCAGACTGCTCCAATTTCAAAAGTTCCATGTTCATATCCTCATCTCTAAATAGCCCAGCATCTGGACATCTTAATGAAATGAGCTGGATGGTCTCTTTGTCCAGAATCTGCATGAAGATTCTTTGGTGGACTATTATTCTATGCTCAGGGAAACATGAGGGCTTGGGAAAGAAGGTACAAGAAGTATTTACAAAAACAGAAAAGCCAATTAAAAGAAACAAACTATCCTGCTTTATAGCATAAACTTATTCCCCTTGGGCTTTTCCATTGAACATTCTGTCTTCCAAGCAAACTAAATTTGAGTCCCCAAATCCTGGTACAACTTCAAATTCTTGCCTATGATCTTTATTTCCTTACTTGGAAGGATTTTTTTCAACAAATGAGCATTCACAGTGGCGAGAAGTGCAGCCTCTGGAGCTAGAAGACCCAGCATTATGGCCTTGGGCCAGTTACTTTTCCCTTCTGTGCCTTGGTTTCTCCATCTGTAATATTTATGGTGCCTGATCTCACATTGAGTCACATGAGTTATCACATGAAAACAGTGCCCAGTCCATAGTAAATGCTCAATAAATGTTCATCGTTGCTGGTTTTGCAGGGAACACTATTTTTAAAGCATAAAATATAATGTAAACATCAACAATTACTTTAACCAAAAATTGGGACTTTACTGTGTTAACAAATGACAGAGGAAGTGAGAAGGGGGTTTATTGTCCATAATAAGCTTTTAGTATTTTTTTTTCGACTACATGCCTATATTACTTTATTGAAAATAGGAAATAATTTTGAAAGAATAATAAATAACATTTATTTTTGGAAAAAGAAAAGTGATCCTTATTTAAGCAAGACCCGGGGTACGACAAAATAATGCTCCTCTGTCCTCTTACATATCTTCCCACTATTATTGCCACTGGCTCACAGCCTACAGTGAGGGCACCAGAGTGAACGGGTGAAGTTCCAATTTAGAATGATTGTTTCAGAGTCTAAAGGGTGAAGGCTGCTCTAAAGAAAGTAACTGTGGAAGGAAAACCCCTTTTCTGGAAGGACAAAGAGGCAGGACGCTGGCACTACAAAGCAAGGATGGACAGATGAGGCCATTGCATTAGGAAAGAGCGGCCTTTACTGTGGAGCACTCCATCCACCTCATCAGCTGTTCAAGCCTCCATTAGTTAGTCATCCAACAAACATTCGTGCAACATTTGCTGGGTACTAAGCCCTGGACTTTCTCAGGGGCTCAGTCCTTTTGGTCTCAGGGGGTCCACTTTTTCCCCTGCTGGGTTCTCCAAAAAAGAAAAAAAAGATCTATAATTTAAAAAATATCAATACTACAAGTACAATGTGGGCAAAACTGCCCACTTCCAAGTCCACCTTTGGTCTGTGGATAGCCTCAATGTGAAATACTTGGCTGAACTATATTTAGGCTTTTGAAAATTTATATTATTCCCCTATCTGGAATCTCCTTCCCATCTCTCAGTTGACTCAGAGGCTATTCTAGCCCAAGTCCCACTTTCTTTATGAAATTTCTTCTTAATCTCTCTGGGTTACAAGTATCTCTTCTGCCTCCAAATTTCGAAAGTTCTCACTTTTCACTTCTAAAATTTGCCCAAAACTCCAAGTTATTTCCTTCACATATGAGGTGATGTAGACTAATGGCAAACTGTTCCAAGCTTAAGATAGAACTGAATCTTCTAAGAATCTCTTATATGTTGGGGCCCGGATGCAGAACACTTGGGCCAATTCTTGAGTTCAAAGATGGCCAAGCCACAAAAAGCAGGTGCACAGGTTAGCTGAAAACTTGAAGTAAGTGGCATTACAAAGTTTTTATAAGTAGTTAGAGTGCCTTTAACCATATGCTTGACTCTGGTGAAGGCTTTACCTAAACTCCAAGCTTCTAAGTAAATATAAAACTAAGCACAATAACATTTCTATGACTGGGAATACCATAGACAATACATGACAAAAATATAAAATAGTATCTAGAGCTTGGATCAAAATTTAGCCTCTTAATCACAGAAAATCACTCTTTGTAAGCCCAACTGCGGTGTACTTCAAAAAGTTAACATCTCCAGCCCTGGTCGGTGTGGCTCAGTTGGTTGAGGCGTCATCCCATGCCCCGAAAGGTCACGGGTTCAATTTCTAGTCAGGGTACCTGTCCAGGTTGTGATGCTCCTTTGGGGCGCATGGGGCAGGCAACTGATAGATCTCTCTCTCTCTCTCTCTCTCTCTCTCTCTATCTCCCCCCCCCCCCCGTCTCCCTCCCTCCCTCTCCTTTTCCTCTCTCTCTCTCTCTCTCTAGAATCAATGGAAAACATCCTTGGGTGAGAATTAAAAGAAAGAAAAGTAACGTCCTCATCTTCAGTGGGGGAAGAGGCCATAAGGATATGATGCAACAACCTTATGCACAAAGCGGAGACTCGGCTGCAGGCCCTCACTCACCATCAGCACCTCTCCGAGTCAGGCAGCCCTGACTGATCATCACTCTGTCCTCACTTGTAGCAAGTGACTTCGTTCTTGCCAATGCAACAATTACTAAATGATTTGCAGACAACTGCCCATTCTAAATGGTTTGAACATTTCTAAAATAAGGCTTTGGTGCATTTATATCAAATATCAAATACTCTCACTTCTTTTCAGAGTGTGTTTCACATTTAAAAAAAAATTAAAATAAGATGGTGGAAAACAGTATGGAGTTTCCTAAAAAAAATTGAAAATGGAACTTCCATTTGACCCAGCGATCCCACTTCTGGAATATATCCAAAAAACCCCAAAAGACCAATCAGAAAGAATATATGCACCCCTATGTTCACAGCAGCATTTTCTTACGATAGCTAAGATTTGGAATCAGCCCAAGTGCCCATCAGTAGATGAATGGGTAAAAAAGCTGTGGGACATTTACACTATGGAATACTATGCAGCTGTGAAAAAGAGGGGCCTTTTACCTTTGGGGACAGCATGGATGGACCTGGAAAATACACGAAGTGAAATAAGCCAATCTGAGAAAGACAAATATCACATGATCTCACTTATTTGTGGAATCAAATGAACAAAATGAACTGACCAACAAAGTAAGACCTGAAGCATGGGGGCATGGAACAGACTGACATACCTTGATGTGGGGTTGGGGGGACGAGAAGAGATAAACCAAAGAACCTATATACTTACATGCATAGCCCATGGACACCGGCAATAGGGTAGTGAAGACCTGGGGGCAGGGGCTGGGAGGAGGGGGATAGAGGGGGGTAAAGTGGGAGACATCTATATAACTGTCAACAATAAAAAATATACTTTTAAAAAGATGGTTTGATACATTAAGTTCTTCTAGTGGTGTAGAAATATAAGTTGTTCAAAAATAAGCAGGAAAATTATGTTTTTAGACTATATTTGTGGAGAAAAGACGTGGAGGTATCTGGCCATGGTGCTTCTACTGGGGGAGGCATGGAGATTATACATATTTGTCTATATCCCCCTTTATGATATTTCATAATCCAAAAATGTTACTGTCACCAAGACAGCAAATCTCAGAAGCCTAGTGTGCCCTTATTCTCCAGTGAAACCTAACGCTTGTTTATACTGAACACCGGGAATAAAAGGGCTTGTGTTGGTGCTGGCTCCGTTTCGTCTTGCTTCGTGTAAAACTCCTTTCAGCACACCCTCACTCATGAAGGTGTTACCTTTTTCAAAAACATGTTATGAACTGAAGGGTGAACTGGCACCAAATGTTTAAATTGGGTTGATGTTTCCAAGTTGACTAGTGATACTGCATCCTTTTTCCATGTGCTGATCGTTCATGTGTACTTCCTTCTGTGTAGCATCTTTTCGTATCCTTGGCCCTTTTTTTTTTCTTATTGGAGCTGTAGCGTTTTTCTTATAGACTGTTGTGTCAATAAGACATATTGACTGTAAACTACAGCAACTTATGAACACACTTCTGTCCTGAAAGGTCTGGGAACAACACTTCTTGGTTATAGTTCGGACATGAGAAAGAGGAAGGAACTGCCTGCTTTCTGTCCTTGAATCAAGTGCCAGGCTAGCCTCTACTGTCCTTTCTGTGTTTCTCTCCTTCTTTCCTTCAGCAGTATTTAGTGAGCACCTACTACGTGCTAGGAAATGTAGAACTCGGTCCTGGGGCGGAGATAAGAAAATAAGCAAGGAGGGGGTCTGGTGTGTGTAACGATGAGAAGCACATGTGATAAGAATAGCAAGGAGGGAGCCCCCGTGAGCAAGGTTGGGGAGAGTCTTGGAGGAGGTGACACATCCCACTGGGATTCTGAGGAGCACAGTGTGTGGGGAAGGACAGGTGCAGGCAGAGGGGACAGTGAGTTCAAAGGCCAGAAGAGCATGGCAAGCAGGGGTTCCTGGTTGGCACACGGAATTCTAGGGGCCACAGAGAGGTGAAGAGATGAGGCCACTCCAGAGAGACCTGGTGCAAAGTCCCACAATAGGCAGGCTTCATTTTGAAGGGAAATGACCACCCCCACCCCCCAATGTCTCGGCACTGAAGCCACTAATATAGGCAAAGGGTCCGTCCTCTGGGCTGTCCCCAGCCCTCTCCTCCGGAGAGACCCAATCACCTTCATCCCAGGCTTTCTGCCTCTCTGAAAGAAGGTGAAACATACATGAACCAGATGTTTGAGGAAGCGGAGGAAGAACATATGAATATAACAGGGAAAGAGCCAGAGAGACAAGACACAGAGAAGCTTCAGAGGGTGCCATCTTTATCCTAAAGTCAGCTGGGGCTGGGTGTGAGGGGGCGGGGGACTGGTAGGGATGGAGTGGGAGATGCAACAGCTGCCAGACCTAATTCCTGCCTCCCCCAAAGCACTCAGATCAGGGAGTGGCTGAGATGGAAGGGGTGGTCTACCTTAGGGGCAAAGGAAGTGCCATTGCACCTGATCCCAGCTCCTCCCTCCATGGGACACACATGGATCACAATGGGTGGATTTAAAGGCTTTCTCTTCTGGGCCTGGCTTTGTGACTTCACAGCTGTGTGCCCTGGAGGCAGGGGACAGAGCTCTCGAAGAGGCTCAGTGTGCTGAGATGCCCCTGCAAGAGTGCCGTAGTCCCTTAGCATTCCAGGATCTCGTCCATGTGTTTGGAGAAGACGAGATGAGAGGTGCCCTCGGCTGCCAAAACCAGAGGGTGACACAGCTTCTCTCACGGCCGCACCTTTAATCATGAAGACCGGACCCCGCAGACCCCATTCTTGAATCACTTAATCATTTCAGAGGCGCTAGACAATATGTTTCCTTCATTCACTTGGGGGTTCATTATCCAGGGACCAGGGAACTATTATCCAGTCATTAAGGGCCCCCAACATTCATCTCTGACAAGCGATACAGCCAGCTCCAAACCAGGCTGGATTCCTGCAGGAACGCATGTGCAACCAGAGCTCTCTATGGGAGGGGTTAATTTCTATGTCACGTCATAATAATTCCCAACCAAGACCAGGAGGAGCAGAGGAGGCAGAGCCATACCCAGAGAGGGAGGGCTTGCATGGCTGTGCTGCTGGCGGTTTACCAGGAGTCCCAGGAGCCCTGCTCTGACTGTCCTGCACCGCTGGCTGGCTCTCTGCCAACCGCAGGACCAACCGCTGGGACTCCTGAAAAGTTGGAGACCAGCTAAGTCCTCCCTGCTGTTCTTAGTGGGGTTCCTGTTATCTTTAATAAGCGTTTAAGATAAATGCCAGCCCATTGATAACCTTAATAGCCTTAATAATCATTCTAGACAAAAGCTCGTCCAGTCCTCTATCCTGCCCTTTAATCCTCATGTTAACCCCAGGAGGCTGGTATTCCAAGCCCCTTTTTACAGTTGCAGAGATTAGTCCCTGATTGGGTGGTCAAGGGGCAGTAACCTTAATAGCCTTAATAATCATTCTAGACAAAAGCCCGTCCAGTCCTCTATCCTGCCCTCTGCTTTAATACTCATGTTAACCCCGTGAGACCGGTATTACAAGCCCCCTTTTACAGTTCCAGAGATTAGTCCCTGCTGGATGGTCAAGAGGCAATGGTGGGTTCAAATCCAGGCTGGTCTGAGTCTAGGGAAGAAATGTATTGGTGAGATGATAGAGGCTTAGAGCATGAATGGGTTTAAAAAGGATGTGGACAAATGTATAAGTCACAGAGGTAGGAATAAAAGTTATAAAGACATCCAACCTTCATAGGTAACATCCGAGAAAGTGTGAGACCTCCCTGCTCAGGTCTCAGAGCCTTTCATCAGTGGATACATACTGTGCCTGTGCTCCTTAAGTTAGGAAATCATGTGCCATCCAATGAAGTGCTGTGACCCTTTTGTTCCCATGGCGACCGGACCACTACTGCCTCTATGAGAAAAAAACTGGGTTTTCTACAATATACAGTCAAGTAATGAAGGAGAAGGAGAAGGAGAAGGAGAAGGAGAAGGAGAAGGAGAAGGAGAAGGAGAAGGAGAAGGAGAAGGAGAAGGAGAAGGAGAAGGAGAAGGAGAAGGAGAAGGAGAAGGAGAAGGAGAAGGAGAAGGAGAAGGAGAAGGAGAAGGAGAAGGAGAAGGAGAAGGAGAAGGAGAAGGAGAAGGAGAAGGAGAAGGAGAAGGAGAAGGAGAAGGAGAAGGAGAAGGAGAAGGAACAAGAGGAGGAGGAGAAGGAGGAGGAGGAGGAGGAGGACGAGGAGAAGGAGGGACAGGTATCACTTATGAGCCCCTTAATGTTCCGAATCCAGGTCTGACATATAGCAACCCATTTAATACAACAACTCCATGAAGTGGAACCATTAATGTCTCCACCATCCAGATAAGGGCACTGAGGCACAGAGCATTCACTTATGTATCTATACCATCTAGTGAGAGGGACTGGGGCCAGGCCTTGAAGCCAGGCAGTGTGACTTGGACTCCAGGCTCTTATTCAAGTCTTCCACACATATATTCTAAAGAGAATTTCTGATAAAAATTATCTCTGTGTACTGATTTTCATTACAGAACTATTATGACATGATATCACAACTTGTATCCTCTCCCTGAATGAATGTCACCCTTAAGATAAATAAACCTTTTCAGGTCAGGCATTAAAAAAAAGACATTATAAAATAGGACCTAAAATAAACATACGCAGTGATATTCTTTCAGGGTAAAGTAGGAGGCAGTAACAGCAAATATGAAAAGAGACTCATAAGAGTGCCTCATGTGTCCTCCTTTGTATATGAAATCGATAAGATTCCCCTGTCATCCAGAGGGTCTGAAAGGTGAGTTGTTTTTCTAGGACCGCAGTACATTTCTGCTGATTCATTTGTAGTCAGTCCTTCACTGCCATGTCCAAGATCAATAGCCAGGAATCTGTAGGGTGGTTGGTCAGGATGAGGAAAACATATGACCACTCCAGAAACCCTTCCCCACCTATTGTGGCTGCCACAGAGTCATCACAAACATAGAATAATTTGGCTAACTGTGCGCACGCGCGCGTGCAAAGTATATGTTGATGTCCATCTGATTTGATTGTGTGTGTGTGTGTGTGTGTGTGCGCGCGCGCGCAAAGCATATGTTGATGTCCATCTGATTTGATTTTTTTAAATCATATTTTTATTGATTTCAGTGAGGAAAGGACAGGGAGAGAGAGAGAGAGACAGCAATGATGAGAGAGAATCATTGACTGGCTGCCTCCTACATGCCCCCTACTGGGGATCGAGCCCACAACCCTAGCATGTGCCCTTGACCAGAATCGAACTGATTTGATTTTTTAATTGAGTTCTGACTTAAGTTGATTCCTGTGAGGGAACAGATTCTCAGATAATGACCCGGACAGAGAAAAGCATTCGCACTGGAGCATCCCAGCACCACCCCCTCTAAGCACCTGTCTCACCATCAGGCCAGATGGGCTCCCGCTCTTTGTGAAGAGCAGAGCTAATGAGAAGATAATATGGCCTGAAGCAAAAAAAAACAAAAACAAAACAACAACAAAAAACCCCAACAGCAAAACAAAACAAAACAACAACAACAACAACAAAAAAAAAACCCCAACAGCAACAAAAAGAAACCCAAGGGGGCTGGGGTGGAGGGGAAAGTTTTGTAGAAGATTAGAGAAAGGGGGAGATTTCTGAGGTAGTGGAAAGACAGACAAAGGTCACCAGACTGGCAGAGAGCTAGGGATTCATGAGAGTTGATGCCAGTACGGTGTAGAGTGGTTTATGAATGGAAGACCTCTTTGGGGTTCTTTGATGCTATTCAGTAAAAATGCAAACTGCTTGTCAATGATCTTTAGTGTTTCTTGTTAATAAGTCTCTGGATTGAAGCTGGCTTCCGGGGGGCAGGAGGGGGATGACTTGATCTGGGTTATACAACCGTTAGAAATTATTCAGTGGCAGTAAAACCATTCACAAGAACAGGAAGACACTAGACAGAGTCATTTTCAGTTAAAGTCATTCCCCAGTTCACAAGCATCGCCACTGAATTTTGAAAAGGGGAAGATGTGATAAAATAGTGTAGCTTCTCCACTTACGAAAAATATGCATGACTTGACTTTCCCCGCAGAGCTCATGAAAGAAAGGCTCGAGTTCATGAAGGAAGGTCCTGGGGTGCTAGGGAAGGGCCCACAGGTGGGTGGGAAGGAGGTGGAGGGCTCTCACCCTCTTTCTCTCCTTTCACAAGTCAGTACCTCTTCTCACGGGAGCTTCATTCATCTAAGATGAAAGATCACACTGTGCATAGCCAAGTTATTTTCCCCTGGCCTAGGGGACCAAAGTGTGTTCTGATGGTGACAAATAATGGCCCTTGGGAATAATGTGTCTGGGAGAGCTTATCGGGAGAGCGATGCAGTAAATAAAAACACACTATCTTCCACAGCCTGGTTGGTTTGAACAAACCTATTTTATTTTTATTGATTGATTAAATTGATTGGGGTGACATTGGTCAATATGAACATATAGGCTTCAGGGTGCATTCCTATGCCATAAGATCTGAATATTACACCATGTACCCACCACCCAAAGTCAAATCTTCTCCTGTCACCTTATATTAGGACTCCTTCTCACCCTACCCCTGGCAAGAACGATATGATTTCACTCACATGTGGGATATAAAACTGAAATTCATGAACACAAACAGCAGTGTGGTGACTGCAAGAACAAGCCTGTTTTAGTAACACATTTGCTCAATTTGTTTATAAACAATGATAGTGGTTTTGAATATTTATTTGGGGAGAGATAGTGGTTTTGAATATTTATCTTTTGGGGAGAGAGGATGAGAGTCATTCATAAGGGCAGCTGAGCAGTTTAATTAAATTCCTGTCATCTAAACTATATGACATAGCAATTTCCAAGTAGGCTTTGTAGTGAGAGCCTGAGGACAGAGAGCTGACGGAGAGGTGGTACTTAGGGACCCTCACCCACCGTGTACATGTAACCTATTTAAATGTAGACTGCGATCTCCAACATTGTTAAAGATAGCATTCCATTTTGCTTCCTAGAGGGATGCATAGTAGCAAAAAAGAATCATTGTATCACCTCATACCTGTTAGAATGTCTACTACCAACAGGGTGAGAGATAAGAAGTGTTGGTGAGGATGTGGAGAAAAGGGAACCCTTGTGCACTGTTGGTGGGAATATAAATTGGTGCAGCCACTAGAAACCAGTATGGAGGTTCCATAAAAAATTAAAAATAGAACCACCATAGGATCCAGCAGTCCTTCTTCTGGGTATATATCCAAAGAAAATAAAATCACTATCTGAAAGAGATATCTGTACCCCCATGTTCATTGCAGCATCATTCACAATAGCCACAATACGGAAACAACCTAAATGTAGAAATACATAAAGAAAATGTCATATATATATTGAATATATATGAATATTATTCCATCGTGAGAAAGAAAGAAATCCTGTCATTTGTAACAACGTGGATGGACAAATGGCAGAGAAAGACAAATACTGTATGATATCACTTATATGCGGAATCTAAAGAAGTTGAATTCATAGAAACAGGGTAGAATGGTGGTTACCATGGACCGGGGAAAGAGGGAAATGGGGAGATATTGGTCAAAGGGTACAAACTTCCAGTTATAAACGGCAGAAGTTCTGGGGACCTAGGTACAATGTGGTGACTCTAGTTATTATACACTTGAAAGTTGCTAAGAGTAGAGCTTAAAGTTCTCACCACAAAAAAAAGGTAACTATGGGGGGTGATAGATGTGTTAACTAACCTTGTTGTGGTAATCACTTTGCAATATGTAAGTATATTCAATCATCATACCATACACCTTAAATCTGTACAATGCTATGTGTCAATTACATACAAATAAAGCTGGAAAAGTAGCAAAAAAAGAACTGTAATTTCGAAGTCTTTGGATGCTTTAAATCAGGTATTTTCAACATGTAGCAAAGTATGACAGGCCTATGCAATTCTATACAACAGGCCATAGTTTGATTTTTCACCCTATCTTGCTAAGACTGAGAACACAGTCATTGAATTAGAACTTAAAAACCGGGTATCCTATGAATCACTAGATAGGAGGGGCTTCTGTTGGCACAGAACGTCACCCTCCACTCCCAACCCTAACTGAAAAACTCGTGGGTCATGAAGCTCATATTTAATGGTTCTCCAAATACATACCGAACCTGGCCAGGTCTCACTATCTCCATTTATATTTCCCGAATCCAGACCACCTTCATCTCTTGCCTTAACCAGCCTCTGTTACTTCCTTCCACTCTTGCCTCTTATAGTCTACTAGAGGCCCTGGTGCACAAAATTCATGCATGGGTAGGGTCCCTAGGCCTGGCTGGCGATCAGGGCCAATCTGTGGGGCGACCAGTGGGGTGATTGGGGGGGGGTTCCCCGCTCGCACCCACCTTGGCCGGCCTGGGGCCTGCGGGCTGGGGGCAGCTCCTGCGTTGAGCGTCTGCCCCCTGGTGGTCAGTGCGCATCATAGTGACCGGTCGTTCCGCTGTTTGGTTGATTTGCATATTAGGCTTTTATTATATAGGATTCACCACATAGCAGCAAGAATATGCCTTTCAATTAAAAACCTAAGTCAGACTACATCACTCTTCCATTTTCTGAACCCTGTCCTGGCTTCTAGTACAGAATCCAGAGTCCACATGTGGCATGTACATTCCAACCTCAGCATCCCCTCTGAGTCTATCACCTACCACTCTCCTGGCATGAGGACCTCGGGCTTCACGCTGGAACCTATGAGCTACCTCCCTCAGGAACTTGGTCCTGTGGTTCCTCGCCTGAAACACTGTCCCTGGGTATTCTCAAGCCTTCCTCCCTTTCTTCAGGTGTCTGCTCAAAAACGTCAACTGCTCAGATGAATCTTCTAGGACCAACGAGTCTAAAATAGCTGCTCCGTGACTCTCCCCTTTTTTATTTTTCTCATGGCTCATCCCCACCTGACAGTGGATTAAATGTCTCTCTGCTTATTTCTTGTGTCATCGAGGAGGTAGGCAAAATAAGGGCTCTCACTGTCTTATTATGTGTCACCTCTGCTACTAAAAGCCAATTGAATAATCTCTCAATAAACATTTTGTGAATGAATAATTACAATGTTCAGAGTTCTGTAGGAGCTGAAAGCATATTGTATTTTATTTTAATAACTGGCAATTCAGTAACTGCACTGGGAGAAATAAGGCAAGAAATGAAGGAGAAAAGCTGTGGTCAAAATTCAAAATCTAAACACTCTTTTAATAAGGAAACATTTCTTGAATGAAAGAAGGCAATGGGAAGGAAAAGATGAATGAAAAAAAAATGTGTTAAATAGCTGAAACAATAAATGCCAAAAATGCTCGGGGCAACATTAAAAAGAAAATCCTTTTTCATATATAGTTTGACAATTTCTTCTTTGGTCATAGATCAAAATCGACAGTGACATTTACACAGTGAAACACGGGTGCCTGTAGCTAGGAGGGAATTCAAATGCAATTTAGCTGGTCTCCAATGTGGTTTTTAAAATGGAAATGGAACGTAATCTAAATGGAGATTTGTCCCAGTTTGGTTTTGTTTCACAATTTGAAAATATTCATTAGTTTCGTAGACTGCTGTTTTAGTGCCAGGCCTTTTCACTTCACCCTTCATCTTGTACCTTCAACTCTTCATAAATGCAAATATCCATTTACATTATAACTGGAGCATGAACTTAAATTACCTTTAAGGAAGTGGACTGCACACACGTTCCCCCACGGCCTTCCTCCTATGCACGAATCCTCTTCCCCAGCGTTGGCCCTTCTATCTAAGAGACCTTACTTATGCAACCTTTCAAAAGCCATCAAAGACCATGTGCAGGAGGCAGCTGATCGATGTTTCTCTCTCATCGATGTTTCTAACTCTCTATCTCTCTCCCTTCCTCTCTGTAAAATCAATAAAATATATTTAAAAAAAAAAAAAAAGAGACCTTACTTATGCAACCTTTCAAAAGCCATCAAAGACCATTTTCATTCACAGCTAAAAAATGTGTTAGCAATTATGTTAGCAGAATATTATTTATACATACATTTAAGAAAATTCTCACTCTAGAATATGTTTTTCATTGATTCTTGAGAAGGAGGAAGGGAGAGGGAGAGGGAGAGGGAGAGAGAGAGGGAGAGGGAGAAAGAGAGACACATCAATTGGGTGCCTTCCATTGATACTCTGACCAGGGATGGAACCTGTAACCTGGGTATGTGCCCGATGAGGAACTGAACCCGGGACCCTTGGGTACACCATACAACACTATAACCAACTGAGCCATATCAGCCAGGGTGAGTTATATGTCATTTACTATTACAACCATAAGACTATTATCTCTGTTATCCTTGAGAATTTGACTTTCTGTGAGTTTTGACTGTCTCTTGTCTTGAAAGTGACCAGGTTACAGTACAGTAGTTCTTGACAAAGTCAGTCATCTGGGAAATTAAATGTTCTCTTTTTGACTGCTTTTGTTTGAAATTACCTTCCATTTTAGATTTCATTATCCCTTTCAAATAACAGGACCAATGTCCTCTACCACGACGTCTAACAAAAACTTTAAAATAGAAAGTCAGCAACTTGAATCTCACGTTGACTAGCAAGTGCACAACACCAATTTAAGCATCGCTGGGTGAAAGATAAATAAAAACCCAGCCAGACAAGATAGAGGGAGGACAGTGCCCCACACACTTCCAACTTTCTCACCTTCTAGCTCGTGGTAATGCTTTGAAGCTACAGAAGATACTAGCAATACTCCTTTTTAATTTCTTAGAAGAAAAAAAAAATGACCTCATGAAGCAATCAACACCTTAACTGACTCTGGACCATAAAGCTGTTCATTATTGAACACTACCACCACTATCATTTTATTTTAAAAAATAAAAACAATGTGATATATCATCTTTTCAGTGGCCCCCTGGCTTCAGAAAAATGGAGAACTCAGAGTCGTGTGAGCTGTTCACAGTCTGGGGGTCCAAGTAGAGACTTCGAACATTGATGCCCAACTCTCGCAGAGCAATCACCTGCGCTCAGTCCACTCACTCCCAAGATGAGAAACTGAAGCTCACAGAGGTCACCTTGGAGCAGAGACTCTGGCTGAACCCAGAAGTCCCCCAGATCTCCAGCCGCTCCAGTCAACAGCTTCCTTATAAACTGGGCTGACTAGGCGACAGGCACTGGTTTTTGTCCATTTTAATAAAACCTCATGCAGCATGTAGCCCACTGTGAACTCTAAGAGAAGTTACTTCGGCAAAGAATGACAGTGGAAAATTGGAGACGAACAGAGAGATTGAGATTCAAGTCACAAAGGATGAGGACAGCTCAATCTAACATTAGTCACGTGACAACCCCCCCACATCACCCTGTTGGTTTCTCCTCTTTATGCTTTGAAATGAAGAGCCCACTGGCTAAAAATAACCTTAAAATGGGGAATTCTATCATGGTTATTTCCTAACTTTCAGCTAGTTCTCAAATCTTAAGCAACTTGTTGGGTACAGGTCTGAAAACAGGCAAATAAAAGCAGCACGAGTTAGCAAAGTTAGCTCTTTTTCCAGAGCCCTGAAGTTCGCTGTCATCAGTTTTCACCACGGTGAAGTCCGTGTTGAGAGGTGGGGGACATAAGACCTTTGTTCTGAGTAACCACTCCTAAAGGATACTTCTGAAAACAAGGAAAGGGGCTGCACCTGCTAGAATTTCCAGTGGCAACAGGTATATGAAAAACACTGAACATTCTCTTTCTAAGCTGGGATCTTGACCACTTTGCTATTCATTATTATAACCTAGGCAAGCAGTGACTTTAAGTTAAGAAGGAACGGGAAGATAAGGTAGCAAGGCATGGTGGCTAAATGTACAGATTTGGGGACTGAACTGATAAGTTCCTATTAAAACCTATCCCATATGGTAGTATGAGAATTAAATGAATTCACAAACAGCAGAATACCTGAAATGATGGCTGCCATAGAAAAGGTACTAAATAAAGAAACTGCGTTTAGAAAGTTTTCTAGATTATTCTCTTTTAAGAGTGATGTTCATCCTAGTGTGTTTCCAAAAAAAAAATATTTAATTTTTAAAAAAACCTCCTTTAGAAAAAGAGATGTTAAAATATGTGGAAAATACACCAGAAGCACAGAGACTCGCCTGTAATCAGCACCACCAGTAAAGATTGATCAGAGATAATCCTTCCTCGCCTTTCTCAGTCAACACCGAGAGGCTTTCTTTTCGGCCCATGTGCATATACATTAACTATACATTGTCTGCCTGGCCGACATGGCTCAGCGCTTGAGCATCAACCTATGAACCAGGAGGGCACATGCCCAGGTTCAAGCTCGATCCCCAGTGTGGAGTGTGCAGGAGGCAGCCGATCAATGACTCTCTCATCATTGATGTTTCTATCTCTCTCTCCCTCTCCCTTCCTCTCTGAAATCAAAGAGAATACCTTTAAATTTTTAAAAAATGCATATACACTGTCATTCAATAAATGAAGACATCCCACATGCCCAAATTTCATAACCAGATTATTTTCCATTTAACCTCAGAGAATTTTAATACAATGAAGTGAACAAACAGAAATACCCAAACAAGGAGATGAAGCCTCAACTTTGTAATTTTTGTTATCTTCCTATCCCCAAAGTCTAGAGAATTTGGGATTAATTATTCCACACACTTGGGTTTCACTTGGCCTAAGGAACCGCAGAGCCACACAGAGTCAGACCTGCAAATGAGTCCCCAGCCTCTAAAACACAGGCTTGCCCTTCCCCCTTCAGTTCAGAAATAAGTCCCCCAGATCCTAGTCAACAGGAGCTGGCTCAGGAACAGGGTGCAAAACAGGGGGTGTCTTCTTACCAGTACTAGTGACTATCTGCCAACAACACCAAAAGAAACTCAATGTAGTCCTAGCTGGGTTTGCTCAGTGGATAGAGCATCAGTCTGTGGACTGAAGGGTCCCAGGTTCAATTCTGGTCAAGGGCACATGCCTGGGTTGCGGGCTCGATCCCCAGTAGGGGCCATGCAGGAAGCAGCTAATTAATGATTCTCTCATCATTGATGTGTCTCCCTCTCCCTTCCTCTCTGAAATCAGGCCTACAATGACTTTTCCCATTGCCATGGTACCCATGCACATCTGGGCCAACACTCAGTGTAGTGCTTTGCTTCATGTTTTCAAATGTCTACTTCGTGCCGAATTACTTCCTGGGCCTAAATGGTGTTTTTTCTAAACTTGGGTAAACTCTTTGCGGGCAGGTCACCTGATTGTTTGTCTCCACACTCACCAGCACCCGGGGCCTGGTTAGGATCAACGGGAGCTGCTCTCGCCTTGTAACTGGCCAGCGAACACCACTGGCAGAATTGCTATCTCCGGAGGACTTAATTGGATGAGGCAATTTTCCTCACTGTTGAGAATACTGTTATCAGAAGCACAATTAAACTGTGACACCAATTTAGGATCACAAACTACTCAGCTGGAAATATTTAGCCGCTGAAGAACACTCAGGAAGGCCTCGTGGGTGAACGGCGTGGCAGGCCGACTCCTGCTCTGTGCCAGGGGATGGGCATGCCATTGGCCCTCCCACCGTGTCCCAACCCTCCCTCTAAAAATGGGGGCAAAGACTCAGGGTTTACCTGCAGCGACCAGTGCCTACATGCCTCTCAGGGCAGTAACTGTCGCCATGGTTTTAGGTTCCTGATCCTATCACACATGAAGAATATATGATGGCTCTAGCATCTACTTTGGTGACACCACCAATGCGCTCTACTAAACAGAGCCATGTTGGATTCCCACATGGGACAAACACCACACCATCAAGTGGTTGCATCCCCTGGCTCGTCTGGTTCTACGATGCTGTAGTGATAATACAGTCTCAACAGGGACTTTAGGCCTGTTCCCGCATTCATATTTCAGGGTCTATGATGACCTAACCTGAGGTGAGGCTGAAAACTTATCTTAAGAAATCAGCAGCAGATCTGGACTTCCTGTTCAGTCTTTTCTAAATGCTCAGCCAATTTCCAGAGGCCTGACATAATTATGATTCCTGAACTGCCTGTGTGAGCTCTGTGGTGTTTTGAAAAAAATTAGTGTACAATTTCCAAATATTTACAACTCTTGCCCTAATGTGAGAGTTTCTAAAGTCATTCCCCCACTGGTTTGGTAAAAGCTTCCCCGTCTCCTCTCAACATATCTGATGTCCAATGTACCTGTGAGTCTTCCCACTGTCTCTTGGCCAGAAACTCCTGTCCCACCTCATTCCTTTGTCTGTTATGCGTCTTTTAAGACAGCTGAGACCTTAATCATCCTCTTTTTTTTTTTTTTTGTAAATCCTCACTTGAGGATATTTTTTCCATTGCTTTTTAGAGAGAGTAGAAGGAAGGGAAGGAGAAGAAGGACAGAGAGAGAGAGAGAGAGAAACATTGATGTGGGAGAGACACATCAATTGGTTGCCTCTCACAGGAGCTCTGACTAGGACCAGGGATCACACCTGATCTTGACTGGGATTTGAACCCTCCACCCTTTGGTGTGTGTGCTGACACACTCTAACGACAGAGCTACACTGGCAAGGGCTTAATCATCCTCTTTATAAGTCTTCCCCTAGACCCTGCTACATCATCAACATACGATACTCGCATTTTTTGTTGAGATGCCCCTCTCATATCATTGTCAGGTCCTAAAG
Organism: Myotis brandtii; assembly: GCF_000412655.1. Taxonomy (NCBI): domain Eukaryota; kingdom Metazoa; phylum Chordata; class Mammalia; order Chiroptera; family Vespertilionidae; genus Myotis; species Myotis brandtii. The sequence continues at coordinate 393,161 of NW_005353497.1, read as the reverse complement.
GCAGGGACCATGTTTAGTACATCTTTATAGCCCCAATGCCTAGCACCTGAGCAGCAGATGGTTAGCACGTACTTACTTAGTAGACTGAACGGAACTACTAGGTTTTAAATGAAACCAACAAGTGCCAGTGAGTGATCAGACTCTGTTTACCTGGACAAACAAGTCTGACAGTCAAACCCCTACTGCCCAGGGCTAGTTTAGTGACAGACCGATCTCACTGGGACAGATCTCACCTGCCCTGAAAGCCCAGCGGAAGGCCTTTGGAAGAGGGAATCATACTTATCAAAATCGATAGCTGTCCTGAACAATACATATTAACTGGAAAAGTTGTAAACGGTATGGGAAAATACAAGGACGGATTAAGAACCATCTGAAACTCCACGACAGAGAGCTTGCCATTGTTCATGTTTTGGTGAACAGCCTTCTAGACATTTCTTTTATGCACAGAATTTGACACATACTCTAAACAAAGCAAACTGACAAACAAGGTATGCTGGGTAAAGCCAGCATCTTCCTTAGGGAATAAAGTAGGTAACAATGGTACAACTACAGGTGGTGTCAGATGGGTACCAGCCTTGTCCGTTAATATAAGTACCTAATCACTACGTTATAAACCTACAACTAACATAACATTGAATGTCAACTCTAACTGGGGAAAAAAAAATTTTTTTTAAGTCAGCATCCTCAATTCCAGCCACAGTCCCATTTCTTTAAAAAAGAAATTTTTTTTTATTGATTTCAGAGAGGAAGGGAGGAGAGAGAGATAGAAACATCAACGATGAGAGAGAATCATTAATTGGCTGCCTCCTGCACGCCCCACACTGGGGATTGAGCCCGCAACCTGGGCATGTGCCCTGACTGGGAATCGAACCAGGACCTCCTGGTTCATAGGTCAACGCTCTAACACTGAGCCATGCTGGCTGGACCAGTCCCACTTCTTTAGTTAACTGCACTGGCATGGCTCTTAGCTTCAGTTTCCTTTTGTATCAAGCGGGGAAAATAAAGATAATCACATAGAAAAAGCCTTACAAACTGTAAAATATGAGTCAAACTAGTCTTTTGATGGAAAGATAACACATATTCACACACCTCGCACAGAACAGAAGCTGGTTTCTGCACAAACCCATCAAACACGTCTCCTGCCCTTACGGTTCTTCTTCAGACTCAGTGAAAACAAAATGGGTGGGGGGCGATTTCCTCACTGACCGCTGGGAATCACACCACCAGACGTCAACAGAAACCTCCCAGGCCAGCACGGAAGTTACGCTGGAGGCAGCTAAGGACCGGCACGAACCAGCGCAGAGAGATGAGCCAGTTAGTGTGTTCCTCCTCATCTGCCCAGCTGCAAATCTCGGCCTCTCTGATAGTTCTGGGCACCCGAAACCCTCCTCCCGGCTGAGCGCACCTCCCACCTCTGCAGAGTCAAAGCAGAAAATGGGGGCAGCTGCCTCAGCCCCACCCCTTTTCTCTTCGATTCAATAAGAAGTAAACTCCCAAACTGAAACCTGCAAAGAGGTTTTAAGCACCACCACTGCCTTTCAGTGACTTAAACCAGCACTACCCAGTACAAACGGAATGTGAATTACACATGCATTTTGAAGATTTCTAGTAGCCACATTAAGTTAAAAAGAAACTGGTGAAGTTAATTTTTAAAATGTTACATTTAACCCAATACGTTAAAAATATTATCATTTCAACATGTAACACAAAAATTATTAATAAATGCCCTAGCCCAAGTGGCTCAGTGGATAGAGTGTTGGCCTGTGGACTGAAGGATCGCAGGTTCGATTCAGGTCAAGGGCATATACCTTGGTTGCAGGCTTGATCCCCAGTAGGGGGCGTGCAAGAGGCAGTCGATCAATGATTTTCTCTCATCATTGATGTTTCTATCTCTCTCCCTCTCCTTTCCTCTCCGAAATCAATAAAAATATATTAAAAAATTATTAATAAGCTATTTTATATTCTTTTCTTCATACTAAGTCCTCAAAATCCTGTGTATACCTCACACTGACAACATACCTCACTTAGGACTAGTTATATTTCATGTGCCCAACAGTCACATGTGACTAGTGGCTACAGTATTGAATGGCACAGAGTTAAATATTGTTTTCCCTGTTACTGTCTCATAAACACAAACAGACGAATTAATCTCCACTGTACACAGAAATTATTATAGGAAAAAAACAGTGATTACTTTGCCTCCAGCTGCTTGGAATCTGCAATCTGACATATTTGAATTTGATAAATTTTCTCATTTAATCTTCACTATCACCTGTGAAGCTGGTCTCTACAGTATTTCAGATGAGTAACAGTTTGGCATGACATCACACACACGCACACACACATACACACACACACTCACCTGTTACATGTTCTCAATTTATGTAGCCAAAGATCAGAACAGAACTGGTCACACAGCAATATTGAGCCCAAGTGAACGAAATCAGTCAAATTCTTGCTTCACTGCTGCTCTTTTATGCTCAGTTTTACACCATGATCCCAGAAGAAATTTCTATAGTATCCTAAGCACTTCCACTTCAGGGAGTACTTATAAACATTAGACTCTCTTGGTCCTTAAGCCAAACTCAGCACGAATCAAGGCCACCTGGTCATACGGGGGAACTGACATGGTCAGGGCCCAACCTGATCGCTCTGCCTCCAGCTCCTGGCATCCTGGGAACCCTGTGTCCTCGCAGGACCATACAGTCCCTGCCTTCGGGGGACTCACCAGCTCCTAACAGAGATGACACATATAAACACACAATGGAAGATCAGACACATAAACAACTAAACCAAGTGTGTAAGTACAGTAGGAAGGAGAGAACTTTGTGAAGGTGTTAGGAAAGTTTCATGCACGTTTAGGTGAAGTTCGGGAAAAGAGCAGGACTTAAGGAGCTGGAGGCAGGAGCAAGGGACCAGGCCACGCAGAGGTGATGGTGCAGCGGGGGGCCTGGAGGACAGGGAGTGTGCGATGAGGACGCAGGTGAGCTGTCAGTCTGGCTGGAGGACAGGGAACATGACGGACAGAGTATGAAACGAGGCTGCAAAGGTGGGCGTGAGCCATTTCCATGTTCACTGAGGATTTAGGATTTCACCAGCTGAGAAGTAGGGGCAATAGAAAGTTCTGGAGCAGGAGCACTGACACGACACGGGTGTACTTTTGAAAATCGGACACAACCTGACGTAGTGCAAGAAACGGACATTTAAAAACAAGCAAAGAACAAATACACAATAAAGGGGGTTCATGGAGATCAGGCGAGAGGACACTGCACTATTCTGGGGTACAGGCTACCCCAGCCTAAATTCTGGTGGTGGCAGGAAAACTGATGCTGAGAGAAAGCTGAGATTCATAGGATCTGGGAACTGGAAGGGACAACGTCCTCAGGTTGAAAGCCTTTTCAGGACTGGTGACCCTCATGCAAATAAGAAAGTCAACAGAACTAAAGAGTTTTCCTCTCATTGGGAGGCGCTCAGAAGAGATAGTGATCTCAGGTTTGATATATTCATTTCCCGAACCTGTTCTATGCACCCTTAGTCGGGACACTGGTAAGTCAAGGCCCCACTGTATTCATTTCCTGAACCTGTTCTATGCACCTACTTTAATAGACTAAGTGGATGACGGCTGAAAGAAATCCAGTAAGCACCTGGCTTTCCTTAGAAGTTGCTTAACTCGTTTATGATAACGTGAACCTGCTGGTCACTTATTTTATGCAAGCTGGTCTTGGCAGTCTGCTCAGCTGTCCTCTGAATGACCTCACAGATCTGCAGGCCATTCTTCACATCTGCCCTGACCAATGAGGGAAGGGAATTCCCATCTGGAGATGAGCTTCTGGCCTGGATTTTACTTCTGAAAGGACCACAGTACGTAAGGCACAACTCTAGATCCGAAACTTGCTATGCTTTGATATTTAAAGTGACAGAAAGTCTCTGGGTAAATGTCAGTGGTAAATTTCCACGTCGATAACCTGAATTCTATGAAATCTAGAAATCAAGGCGCCCATTTCTCACTCAATCCTTAATGGTGGCATAGTCTACATAAACTCTGTCTCACACTTCTGGAGTGGTCAGTCTCCCAAATAAACCAAACTATCACAGAGATCAAACTGCTTCTTAAAAACAGAAATTACCATCTGTCAAAACACATTGCTTGATCAATGCTCCCCAGTAGGTCCTTGGAAGCTACAAAATTAAATTAACACCTTTAGGAAAAGGATCGAATGTGTGTGCGCACACATACTCCAGAGCCAGCCCCAAATACACCACGCTTCACAGACTTTGTCAACACGTCAGCAACACATGGTAATAACATTTTCAAACATTTAGCTTTTAAAAAGTGAATGAGGCTACTTTATTCATTAAAAAAAGGATGCGTGATGTACAAAGCAGAATATAACTGTCCAGGTTGGAATATAATCTGGTCATGGACTTCTCGTTGCCTCCCTCAATGGGTGTGGGGATCAGTCTCCAAAGACGGCCCCCAACAATTCCTCCCCGCCCTGTGGCACAGACCCAGGAGATGGAGAGCCTCTGGGCTCCCCTGACGCTGGCTGGGTCTTGTGACTGGTGCCAAAAGTGACATTCTTGGACCTTCAGGCCCAGGCATTAGGCTGACAGCTTCTACTTTATCTCTTAGAAGCACACACCCATGTGAAAAGTTGGACTACCCAGCCAGAAAGAGGTCTAGGGGACAGGGAGGCCTAGAGCCCGGTTGGTCCGTTGAGCTGAGTTGCATTCCTAGCTGGATGCACCTGCATGACTGAGCTCAGGCAAAAACAGCAGATGAAACCCAGCTACCCCATAGAATCATGTGCTGCTTCAAGCCACTAAGTTTGGGGTACTTTGTTACACTGAAACAATGGGTGACAAAAGATATCAAACGGGCATGGCTGGGGTGGTTCAGTGACTGAGCATTGACCCATGAACCAGGAGGCCACAATTCGATTCCCAGTCAGGGCATGTGCCTGGGTTTCGGGCTCGATCCCCAGGAGGGGCTTGTAGGAGGCAGCCAATCAATGATTCTCTCTCATCACTGATGTTTCTATCTCTCGCTCCTTCAGCCTTCCACTCTGAAATTAATAAAAATACATTTTCAGAAAAAAAAGATATCTAATGGTTAAAAGTGGTCCATCCAGATCTATCATTCACCTGTGATCATATTGGCTATTGTACACTTCCACTGCTTGCAAACAAATTTCAATGGAGAAACACAGATAGGACCTGCTTTTGTGATGTTCAAGCACAGCCATTCAGTAGTATCCAGAGCACTGGCACTGATGTGCAGCACTGGACTCTGACAATTCTCCCCCCAGGCCCTTGTAGGACAAGAAAAAATGTCCCTTGATTGGTTTAGGGAGCTCTCTCCCTCCTTGTATTCCTGCAAATGTTTACTCGAGAGAATAACGAGATGACAAATGCAGGAGTGAATAAAACTTCAATATGAGTATTAGGAGGATAAAGAAAAGTTAGAGGCCGCAGCTGCACTGTATGGCATGGGCATGGATGGCATGGAGCCACACAGACTGGGCAGGCTCGGGTTGGACTGGATTATCAGCCTCAAGTTTTGACCCTTCTCTACATCCGCACCCTTGCCATGAATGCACTGTGGTTGGATGTACTTCTCTGTCTCTTGTCTCTGAAACTGTTCACGTGACTTGACTTGAATGTTGGTACCAGTGCCAGCTCTAAGCCAAGCTTAAGAGGCACCCTATGTATTGCTTGCGCATTTGCCCTTTCAAAAGGAGGGCATGCCTCCTTGGCTCTCTGGTCCCAGGAGGAAGATGAAAGACATGGGGCAGAGCCACTCCAGCTGACCCACCAACTCGTGATTGAGAAAGACGTGCTCACTGTTGAATGCCGCTGAGATCCGGAGGCAACAATTGCCCAACACGAGGCTCCTTTATTAAATACTAACACTTGCAAAATACAAATGGTACTTTCGGACAATAGAAAGTCTTCTCGGCTATAAAAGTTGTAACTAAGTTAGCAAATGGATGTTTAGGTTCCAATGAGCCATTTTCCCAGAAACTGTGGTTTCAATGATCTAGATTCTAGTTTTATTAAGATGCTATGTTCCTGTTCTCCATAGCTCGAAAGCCTATGTAGTCAACACTAGAAACAAACTTGTTCCAGGAAACTAGTACTTCTTTTTATCTTTTTAATTTTTATATTTGTTATTGATTCCAGAGAGGAAGGGAGAGGGAGAGAGAGAGACAGAAACATCAATGATGAGAGAGAGCATCAATCATCGATCGGCTGCCTCCTGCATGCCCCACACTGGGAATCGAGCCCGCAACCTGGACATGTACCCTGACTGGGAATTGAACCGTGACCTCCTGGTTCACAGGTCAATGCTCAACCACTGACCCAAACTGGCCGGGCTAGTACTTCTTCTTAAAGAAACAAAATCCTCCTCCCCATGTACACCCGTCCACCACAAGCAGAGCATTGGGTCTTCCAGAGCATTCCCAACTCGTCACCAAGGGACTGAACCAGCCATTACCCTGGATCAAAGCCTAGAGGCTCGAAAGGCAGTAGAATTGTGTGACAATGACTGTGTAGTGCAACTTCAACTGATTGCATGGAAACATTATTTCAACGAGGTTCTTGATCAAACATGAGATCAAGAGGTGCTTTTATGAATACAAGTGCCATGTAAATGCCAACTAGTGTGTATTACTGATCAAGTAACTCAACAAAAACTGCTGCAGCTGCCTTGTACTAACTGGAATTTTGTACTAACACACAGACAATACTTCATCAGAGCGATATTGATCTTCCAAGGAACAAGCTTAAGGTTAGGTGAACTCAAAAGCCTAGAAGTGGCCGGGCAGGCAAAGTCCATGGGCAGTGAGTGAACTGACCACCAGGGAGGCTTAGTGGTTCACTGGAGGTGACAGCCTGATGCAGGGGAAACTGCTACCCACCCCGCCATCCACACACTTTAACAGCTCACAGCTCAATTTTGAAAATAAAATCTATTTTAATAAACACTGTCTTTATAATTATTCAAAGCATGTGTATACATTTTTGAGGGGCACCCTATATTGGCAGGCCAGATGTGGCCATAAGTCGGCAGTTTGTGACCTCACTAGGTATTGTACAATCACCTTGAGACATCATAGAAAGGCTGAAAAATGATCATTCAATTCATTGTATTTGTATTTGTGACTCAGAAATGTTATCATTCACATAAAGAGTAACTGTCTATTAACAACCCCCCCCCCCAATGCTTCACTCTCTCATTTATTAATCCTCACTCTCTTCACTTTTGGACCTGTTTTCAGGCTTATAGTTCTGCCAGGACACCCTGTGGATGCTGTCCCATACACCTATTTATGTCCTATTGAAAACTTGATTTAAATGCTAGCTTTGGCATAAAACCCCCATGGTCCTCCTCGAAGCCCCCTATGTATAAGCTATAATGAAAATTGTCCAATGTATGAAATCTTCATTGATTTCTCTCACATCTCAGCCCTTCCCCAACACCCCCCCAAATGGTATAACATCATAACACTACAAGGATTCACTCCCTCGAAAGTGAAAGGCCTGGATCAACAGGTCAAGACTAAAGTTCAAGGGCACTCACCGCCAAACACATCTCCGTTCTGGTAGTTTTTCCCTTTCTGGGCTTCCTCTTCATTTTGAACAGTGGCAACATGCTTGGCGGAGGCACAGCCCATAGTCTCATTCGCTCAGCTTCAGCCGGGCTGAACTGCAAATCATCTCTACAGACACGGGGACATTTTTCTTCTCTTTAAACACGAAGAAAATCCGCCTTCCTGCTGAGTTGGTCGAGATGTGCGCACCTGCAAGAAGCAAAAGCTAGATCAGAATGAGTGAGACAAAGCCCATGTCTGGGAGTCTTGCTGTGCTGTGGGACAAGGAATGTACCAGAATCCCTGCACGGCCTCACTGTGCTGGGGGTGGCACTGAGCCCTGCAGAACGCAATGCAACATGGACCATCCCACCTGATCCCTGCTCAGCAAGCAAGAGCAGAAGGCACGGCCCCTACACCACACGTGGCTGAACTCTTTAAGGAGATAAAAATATAGATACATATTTATTTATTCAAATAAATATCTGAGCACTATTACTTGGCAGACACAGGCAAGCACGTCTGCTAATGTTCTGGAATATCAGAAGCCTTCAGAGGAAGGAAAGCATGCTCATGAGATGCACATCATTTGGGCGGCTGGAGAAAGTTCTTCTTCCCCATCCTGCCCTGCAGGCCTGACCTCAGCTTCTCAGATTTTGCCAGGAGGAGGTGGCCTTCCTCCTTAGGCTGGCCCATGGACTAGTTTACACATTCCTGGTGGGTTCTGCAAGTAATTCAGCATTTTATTTGACCGGAGGTGACACTGTTTTGTAGAATGAAGGAAGGAGATGAGGGCAAGGACTTCAAATTACTTTTGTCCATTTTCTGCTTAGCTAGCTGAATGTTTTAAGGATTGAACAATGTAGAAATGTGAAGAAAACAAAGCAGCTGTCTATCTCTTTCAGAGTCTTGTGTCTTCATTTGATCTCTGATGAACGACAAAGGAGATAATCCCCTGGTTAAGTGAATTTACTGTCCCCCACCCCATCCAAGGTCATGGCCCAAATTCTCAGGGTTTGCTCTGCTCAGCTTGCTCATTTGTATTTATTTTACTCTTTCATTATCCGTAACCTGTCATTGTAGATGACTTACTCCAGTCTTACGGATGTTTCCTTTGGACCATCTACCCATTCATTCATCTCCATCCAACCCACCATAATACAGGCCCTCACCTCCTCACACTCATGGCAGGAAAAGCAGCGTCAAGCTACTGCTCTTAATCTTCATTAGCACCCTCCTCTCACGACTTTCCTGCCTCCTTTACAAAGAATTGATGCTTCTCAGTCCCAAGAACAGATACCAAAACGCAGCTGCAGGCTTTCTCTTCCAACAAGATTGCTGCCCCCCTGAGCCCCTCTTCCTAGAGAGTGAATGACATGTATCCATCGGTGTCATGAAATCAAGTCATTTCAACCATAAAATCTCAGCAAAGGGAGTTTTTCAAATTACCCTAACACTACAAGTTAATTCTGAATCAATCTAATAAATGAACTGAGATACAAAGGTAATGTTCTTAAATGGAGCCAAGCAAATGCAAATTTCAATATACTAGTAAACTCTATGGCTACAACACTGACCATGTCTTTGCATAGTTTTCATACTAGGTTCTATCACTGGTTGTATTAAGTCATTAACAGTTGGTAGAGTTTTACAAACAAGAAAGATTCTCCCCCTGCCCCCAGCCAATACTTATCATTTTCCTACATTATTAGGTAGCCTCGTATTAATACATTTTCATGGTTTTAAAGCTATATGGAACACACACACATCCCTATTCTTATATTTAGCAACAACGCCATTAAAGAAACAGTATTTTGATTTGATGGTCTATTCATACTGGCCTATAAAGCTTAGGGACTTGATGGGGTAGATGTGCTCACATTCATATTTAAAAATCCACACAATACAGTGTAGTAAATGCCACGATAGAGGTTTCATAAGAATCTATGACAATGCAGAATTCAAAAAAGGAGATTAAAGTATGACAGGGCAAAGGCAGGATTAAAAGAGAAAGTGCTATTTTGTAGGGTCTTAAAAGTTCGGTAGAAATTTGCCAGGCTGAGAAGATGGTAGCATCATCCACACGTAAGGAACAGCCTGGGCTAAGATACTAAATAGAATGTGGAAGAGCACAGTGTGTGTGTGTGTGTGTGCGCGCGCGCGTGCGCATTTTTGGGGGGTCTGGAGGAGGCCTTGCTAACTTTATCCAACTTAAAGATAAACTATAAAATGTCATAAGATATAGAAAGCCTCATTCCAATTTTTTGTATAATAAAACACAGGATCTCTTTATTTATTTTTAAATTTATTGGGGTGTACTGGTTAATAAAATTATATAGGTTTCAAGTGTACAATGCAATGATCCGTCATCTGTATATTGCATTGTATGCCCACCACCCAAAATCAAATCTCCTTTCGTCACCATACACTTCCTGATCCCAACTTGAGCATACCTTGAGAGATATTAAATTAGTAGTGTCCAAATCCATTCTGTCAATCTATCATGGTTTTCAAAGAAACATCATTGAAATACGAGACAAGAAGAACTATAGGAGTCGGAGTCAGTTGTAAGGGTAGAAGAGGGACTCCTAACCAGGTGGCTGCTAAGGGCTGTTGTGATTGCTGCTGCTGCTGCTGCTACCGGTCTGCATTCCCCGCCAGCACTTCTCAGGGTGGCACCCCCTTCCTCCACACCTCCAGCATTACCAGGGAAGATCACAGGTGTGGGCTCCCAGAATGAAATCCTCCCTTTTCAAAAAGGAATGTGGGAAAACCACCTCACACGTAGGTGAGCAACCCAACGTGAGAGGAGAAACCTCACTTGCCTCCCTGTCTGTTGCCACCTCTTCCAAATAAACAAAGTGAAAATAGGAGGGAGAGTGGGAAACCTAACAAATTCCCAAAGGACAGGGGAAATCCCATGACAATTCACAGTTGTCCGCTCTGGGATTCTCTCTTTCCTCATATGCTGTCCAAGAAGTACATGTAAGGATCGCAGACGTGAATTACCCTTTGCTACCTACCTCTGAAAAGCACGGTGCAGTGTTTTAAAGTTGTGTTTGTATCAAAAATCTTACTTGATTTAAAAAGTTGAAATCACATGAAAATCAAATTCATGGCAGCAAGCTAACAAACATAAAGCATCCTATATTAAAAAAAAGCCTAATATGTAAATCGGCCAAACAGCGGAATGACCGGTGGAACGATTGGTCACTATGATGTGCACTGACCACCAGCCAAGGCAGGTGCCAGTGGGGGTCCCCCCCATTGCCCCACTGGTCTCCCCGCAGAGGGAGGTGACAGGCGGCAGTGGGGGGCGGGACCAGCGAGCAGGCAGCACCAAGCTGGCCAAGGCAGGTGCCAGGAGGGGCCCCCTGATTGCTCTGTCTGTTTCCCCAGAGATCGGCCCTGATTGCCGGTCAGGCCTAGGTACCCTACCCATGCTCAAATTTCATGCCTCTAGTATAAGAATAATTTGTAAAGGCCTTCTCTGTTATTCATGCATGGAGGTGAGGGGCATGTTACCATCCAGATTAGATGCGATTTATATTCAATTCAAGTGATGACTCAGGACGTTCCCACGTATTATATTTTAAAACACTAACACTATTGCTCAATAGGAGCACTCTCCAAATCATAAATAGGTGTAGATTTTGTTTTTGAAACATACACACTATATATTTTACAGCGGTAATATCAAGACTGACGTTTTTAAATTTTACTTCATCTAACGATATATTAATATCTTGCCCATTTTCAAGGTGATATAAAGCCATTTGAGAGGCATCAGATCTCCGTAAAGCTGATGGATCACTGGGGAAAGTGTTTTACTATGTCATTTGCATTCTGCACATAACCAATTATCCAATCACTCATTCATTTAATCAACGGATATTGACTGAAAACTACTGACAGACATGTGTTTGGTGGGTATTGGGGATAAGCCAGGATAAGGTTTTCCTCTCAGTCCCCACAGAATATGAACAGAGAAAGGAGATCATCAGAAATGTTAGGGAAAGAAATAGAATATTGGGGACGAGCTATAATTATAAGAAATATCCATCATGATGGTTCCGTTCTGAATAGAGAAAGCACATTGTAACCGGGCTGAGAGTTGTACACCCTGGGACATGGGAGCTAACCTCGGAATGCAGTCCATCCCCCTTTTCTGAGAACTGCCTGGATTAACAACTTTGTTGCTGAAACAATTCGGTCCCCCCAGGGCACCCTCCCTCTGCGACTCCGCCCCTCTCCAACCCACATTGCCTGTAATCTGTAACCTTTATACCTTGCCTACTTTCCCATGCCTGTAATTCCTACTTTCCCATGTAATCATTGTCCTTCTACCCAATATAAGCAGCTGGCTTATGGGAAAGGGTAGAGCAGATTTTTGTGGATGACCTGCTGGCATTATTGGAATAAACACTCATAGTTTGTATATTATGACTCAACCCTGTCTCTGCTTAATTGGCTCAGGTGGTGACAGGCAGCCTGGACCCATTGGTTGACTGATTTCAGAAAGACCAGTTTTACAGCAATGTGGTTGGTACACGTATTGCAGGTTAAATACAGGATGACAGGGGAGTTCGCCCCAGGGCACTTGATTCAGCCTTGGGAGAAGGAATGTAAAGGAGGTAGGGTTCCTGGTTTGAGACTTGAAAGGAAGGAAGGAAGGGAGGGAGGGAGGGAGGGAGGGAGGGAGGAAGGAAGGAAGGAAGGAAGGAAGGAAGGAAGGAAGGAAGGAAGGAAGGAAGGAAGGAAACACTAGAACACCCCTGAACTGCATCTTTTATAGCCTGATGTAGTCAAGGTTTCATTTCTACTGAAAACTCTCTTACTTGACCTCAGTCCAATCAAGACCTCAAATTGAACAGATCTTAAAAAATGTACCCCTACAATAACTGCTCCAGTAATCTGCGCAAAAACATTTCCCCTTGGTTTGTACTATCCTTCACATGAACACTAGCATAATTTTTATCTTCCATTTTTTCCATTAGCTTTGCTCAGCCTTTCTCTCCCAACCCCCACCCCCTCCATTCATCTACCTTCTTGAAACCACACCACTTAGCGAGGTAAGTCTGACGGTGCAAACGAGCACGCAGAGACCACAAGGCTGGGCAGATCTGAGAGTCTCGTTTTCACATATTGTTATGAACAACATGCTATTTCTGAACTCACAGATCACAGCGTGAGAATTAAACTGGAACATCTCTTTGATGTCTGATGGAAGCTTCGAATACCAAGCCCCAATGACGATGATTTTTTTAAAACTAAATAATCTACATGATAGGATCCGTCAGCTCCTCTAAAACCGTGGGGTCTAATGAACCGCCCATGGCTTTGTGTACAAGTTTCCCCAAATGGTTGTATGGCTACATAACCTGTTCCATGGAATAAGAAGTTCCATATTCACACATGTACACTTTTTTTTTTTTTTGGTGAGAGCACAAGTTCTACTCTCTTAGCAAATTTCAATTATACAAAACAGTATTATCATATAGGCACCACATTGTATATACATTAGATCTTCAGACTTTATTTATCTTCTAATTCAAAGGGTACAAAGTTTGTATCTTTTTACCAGCCTCTCCTTATCCGCCACCCCCACCCCCAGCCTCTGGCAACCACCACTCTCTACTCTCTGTTTCTAGGAGTTTGACTAACGTGATATTATGCAACCATACAGCGTTTGTTTGGCTTTTATTTTACTTAGCATTATGCCCTCGGGGTTTATCCATGTTGCTGCAAATGGCAGTATTTCCTTCTTTGTAAGGAAATATATCACATTTTCTTGATTCATTCACCTGTTGATGGACACTTGGGTTGTATCCATACCTTGGCTACTGTGAATGGTACTGCAATGACCATGGGAGTGCAGCTCTCTCTTCCAAATAGTGGTGTCCTTACCTTTGTATATACGCCCAGAAGTGGAATTGCTGATGGCTTTTTTCTTTACCTTAATGTTTTGAACTGGAGGAATAGTTTCATAAAAAAAAAATGACTTTTATGAAATTGGGGAGAAAAAAAAAATAAGCAACATCTGTTTTTAGAAAAATCAAAGAGATATCTGACCCCATTTTTTTAAAAAAAAATCCATGGGAAAATATTCATATTTACATAATATGATGGATAATTTCACTTTCCAACAATCATTCAGGGACTTTTTCATTTTGGATAGAAAAGCCAAAAATATTACAAACAGTTTCCTTGTCAAGAAAGATACTTCTAAAAAATGAATTAAAAGTGGTAAACTCCATAAAGAAATCCTAGGCCAGAAAGAATGTGAATTTACCACATGCAGCGTAGAGGACTGAAGAAAAACCAAATTCTGATTGCAATGGGCACACTGAAAGCTGTGAAGTCAGCAGTTAAGGAAAAGAGACACTCAAAGTCACTAATCATCCGAAGGATGCAAATCAAAACGACAGTGCAGTACTATCTCACACCCCTCAGAATGGCTATCATCAACAAATCAACAAACAACAAGTGCTGTGCTGGCGAGGATACGGAGAAAAAGGAACCCTCGTGCACTGCTGGTGGGAATGCAGACTGGTGCAGCCACTGTGGAGAACAGTATGGAGTTTCCTCAAAAAACTAAAAATGGAACTCCCATTTGACCCAGTGATCCCACCTCTAGGACTATATCCCAAGAAAACAGAAACACCAATCAGAAAGGATATATGTACCCCTATGTTCATAGCAGCACAATTCACCATAGCTAAGATCTGGAAACAGCCAAAGTGCCCATCAGCCGATGAGTGGATTAAAAAACTGTGGTACATCTACACAATGGAATACTACGTTGCTGTAAAAGAGAAGGAATTCTTACCATTTG
>NW_005353497.1:349459-378688 GCF_000412655.1 Myotis brandtii | reverse complement strand
AAGGAAGGAAGGAAGGAAGGAAGGAAGGAAGGAAGGAAGGAAGGAAGGAAACACTAGAACACCCCTGAACTGCATCTTTTATAGCCTGATGTAGTCAAGGTTTCATTTCTACTGAAAACTCTCTTACTTGACCTCAGTCCAATCAAGACCTCAAATTGAACAGATCTTAAAAAATGTACCCCTACAATAACTGCTCCAGTAATCTGCGCAAAAACATTTCCCCTTGGTTTGTACTATCCTTCACATAAACACTAGCATAATTTTTATCTTCCATTTTTTCCATTAGCTTTGCTCAGCCTTTCTCTCCCAACCCCCACCCCCTCCATTCATCTACCTTCTTGAAACCACACCACTTAGCGAGGTAAGTCTGACGGTGCAAACGAGCACGCAGAGACCACAAGGCTGGGCAGATCTGAGAGTCTCGTTTTCACATATTGTTATGAACAACATGCTATTTCTGAACTCACAGATCACAGCGTGAGAATTAAACTGGAACATCTCTTTGATGTCTGATGGAAGCTTCGAATACCAAGCCCCAATGACGATGATTTTTTTTAAAACTAAATAATCTACATGATAGGATCCGTCAGCTCCTCTAAAACCGTGGGGTCTAATGAACCGCCCATGGCTTTGTGTACAAGTTTCCCCAAATGGTTGTATGGCTACATAACCTGTTCCATGGAATAAGAAGTTCCATATTCACACATGTACACTTTTTTTTTTTTTTGGTGAGAGCACAAGTTCTACTCTCTTAGCAAATTTCAATTATACAAAACAGTATTATCATATAGGCACCACATTGTATATACATTAGATCTTCAGACTTTATTTATCTTCTAATTCAAAGGGTACAAAGTTTGTATCTTTTTACCAGCCTCTCCTTATCCGCCACCCCCACCCCCAGCCTCTGGCAACCACCACTCTCTACTCTCTGTTTCTAGGAGTTTGACTAACGTGATATTATGCAACCATACAGCGTTTGTTTGGCTTTTATTTTACTTAGCATTATGCCCTCGGGGTTTATCCATGTTGCTGCAAATGGCAGTATTTCCTTCTTTGTAAGGAAATATATCACATTTTCTTGATTCATTCACCTGTTGATGGACACTTGGGTTGTATCCATACCTTGGCTACTGTGAATGGTACTGCAATGACCATGGGAGTGCAGCTCTCTCTTCCAAATAGTGGTGTCCTTACCTTTGTATATACGCCCAGAAGTGGAATTGCTGATGGCTTTTTTCTTTACCTTAATGTTTTGAACTGGAGGAATAGTTTCATAAAAAAAAAATGACTTTTATGAAATTGGGGAGAAAAAAAAAATAAGCAACATCTGTTTTTAGAAAAATCAAAGAGATATCTGACCCCATTTTTTTAAAAAAAAATCCATGGGAAAATATTCATATTTACATAATATGATGGATAATTTCACTTTCCAACAATCATTCAGGGACTTTTTCATTTTGGATAGAAAAGCCAAAAATATTACAAACAGTTTCCTTGTCAAGAAAGATACTTCTAAAAAATGAATTAAAAGTGGTAAACTCCATAAAGAAATCCTAGGCCAGAAAGAATGTGAATTTACCACATGCAGCGTAGAGGACTGAAGAAAAACCAAATTCTGATTGCAATGGGCACACTGAAAGCTGTGAAGTCAGCAGTTAAGGAAAAGAGACACTCAAAGTCACTAATCATCCGAAGGATGCAAATCAAAACGACAGTGCAGTACTATCTCACACCCCTCAGAATGGCTATCATCAACAAATCAACAAACAACAAGTGCTGTGCTGGCGAGGATACGGAGAAAAAGGAACCCTCGTGCACTGCTGGTGGGAATGCAGACTGGTTGACCCAGTGATCCCACTTCTAGGAATATATCCCAAGAAACCAGAAACACCAATCAGAAAGGATATATGTACCCCTATGTTCATAGCAGCACAATTCACCATAGCTAAGATCTGGAAACAGCCAAAGTGCCCATCAGCCGATGAGTGGATTAAAAAACTGTGGTACATCTACACAATGGAATACTACGTTGCTGTAAAAGAGAAGGAATTCTTACCATTTGCAACAGCATGGATGGAACTGGAGAGCATTATGCTAAGCAAAATAAGCCAGTCAGAGAAAGATAAGTATCACATGATCTCACTCATTTGTGGAATATAATGAACAACATAAAATGATGAACAGAAATAGAACCAGACATAGAAGCATCGAACAGATTGTCCCACCTATGAGGAAAGGCAGGGGGTGAGGGGATAAGAAATCAACCAAAGGACTTGTATGCATGCATATGAGCATAACCAATGGACACAGACAGTAGGGGGGTGAGGGCATGTGCTGGGGGTGGGAGTGGCTGGGGAGAGGTCAATGAGGGAAAAAGGAGACTCATGTAATACTTAAACAATAAAGAATTTAAATTTTTTTTAAAAAGAGGAAAAGAGACAGCCACATTATTAATAGATCAGGAGCAAAGTACCCCTTTCTTCCTCTGATTAAAAAGGGAAATCAAGATAAGGCGATATCTGAAGACTGCTTTCTTTTATTGAAGAAAGAGTCAACATCTAAGCTCCATAGAGAAAAAAATATATGTATAAATAACTAATCAGTCTGTTTGCCCATCTGCTCTGCTTCACTAAAATGAGTGTTAATACAGCAGCCCGCTGGGAGGAAGGACGGCAGCCTAAAGTGATGTCTAGTCATGAAGCTCTTGTATCCTAGGGCTACTGTTCCCACCATTTCACACTCCACTGTGCACATTAAAAATAACACGTGAAGAGATGTCACATGTGACATGAGAATAATCTGGGAAAGCCAAGCCTTCCTGGTATAAGCAATTGCTGGCATCAGAGGAGATATTCATTCCTCGCCTCACACTCATTTGGTGGCGTGACAATCAACAATATGCTATTATCCCCAAAGAAACGGGAAGTGTGGCTTCTGCTTTCTTTATGGGAAAACTCTCACTTCCCCAAATAATAATTGTATGGAGGTGTCTCTCAGAAACAAGACATCCTAGGCAAGATGATACATTTCTGCTGGATTTTCTGCAGTGAGGGGTGGGGATGGGGAGGCAAGGTGACAAGTGGCAAGAGCGCTGGAATGGGAGTGGGCTCAGGTCACCTGCCTGCCTGGGTACCAAGGCTGGACTTCCTCTGTCTGACCCTCTCTCTTTGATTCTATGATCTACCAGAAAATATGCCCAAGTGATGCTAAGAATGAAATTACCCCTTACAAAGAGGCCATTTCATATGTATATATATTATTGATTTTTGACAGAGAGGAAGTGAGAGGGATAGAGAGCCAGAAACATCGATGAGAGAGAAACATCAATAGCTGCTCCCTGCACACCCCCCACCGGGGATGTGCCCGCAACCAAGGTACATGCCCCTGACCGGAATCGAACCTGGGACCCTTCAGTCCGCAGGCCGACGCTCTATCCACTGAGCCAAACCGGTCAGGGCCAAAGAGGCCATTTCTTACCTGAACCCAATTTATTTACAAACTTTGCTTCAACGCTTACCCAATTAGGACATCCTTGCAAGTTTTTGTTTTCCAAAAAATTTCCTATGGGATCTAAAAATTCTCACCAGTGATGTTGTGGCCCAAGGATGTTGATTTTAATGATGCATAAAGTGAAAAACAAAACAAAAAAACACGAATAAAGCCTAGTTCTACCCTTTCTTGATTTTAATGATGCATAAAGTGAAAAACAAAACAAAACCAAAAAACACGAATAAAGCCTAGTTCTACCCTTTCCTCTTTTCTATCCAGCTTTTAATTAATAAAAATTAAATGCATTTTAAAACTATTTCTTGTAGGAAGCTGGTTAGAAAAAGTTTGTGAAATAATTGTTCTTCAGCTAAGGATTTAAAAGTTTGATGCCTTATCTTGCACCTGCAATCTCTACTTTTGCATTGCCTGCACATATGCTCACACAGGTTCATGCATGGCTGGCACTATTTCTGGAAAGGCAAGAGAGAAAAACACAACATCCTGATTAAAGTCACCCATCCCACACCAGGGAGAACCTATGCAGAATTATGCTGTTTCTAGACTTTCTCCTCAGTGATCAAAGCCAATGGCAGATATTCCTGGACTTCGAGTTCTCTGACTTCTTCCCACTTTCAGGATTCAGAATTCCACGAGTATTTGCAGGAAGCTGTCAACCTGTGTCAGTGGGAAACCTTCTGTTTCATGACACCCAAGACAGGGACCTCTTGATGGCTCCGCTGCTGGTTCCCCTTGTCACTGGGACAAAACCATGTGATTTCTTTGTCAGGACCCTTAAACAGCATGGATGGAACTGGAGAGCATTATGCTAAGCAAAATAAGCCAGTCAGAGAAAGATAAGTATCACATGATCTCACTCATTTGTGGAATATAATGAACAACATTAACTGATGAACAGAAATAGAACCAGAGACATAGAAGCATCGAACAGATCGTCCCCCCTATGAGGGAAGGCAGGGGGTGAGGGGATAAGAAATCAACCAAAGGACTTGTATGCATGCATATCAGCGTAACCAATGGACACAGACAGTAGGGGGGTGAGGGCATGTGCTGGGGGTGGGAGTGGCTGGGGAGAGGTCAATGAGGGAAAAAGGAGACTCATGTAATACTTAAACAATAAAGAATTTAAATTTTTTTTAAAAAGAGGAAAAGAGACAGCCACATTATTAATAGATCAGGAGCAAAGTACCCCTTTCTTCCTCTGATTAAAAAGGGAAATCAAGATAAGGCGATATCTGAAGACTGCTTTCTTTTATTGAAGAAAGAGTCAACATCTAAGCTCCATAGAGAAAAAAATATATGTATAAATAACTAATCAGTCTGTTTGCCCATCTGCTCTGCTTCACTAAAATGAGTGTTAATACAGCAGCCCGCTGGGAGGAAGGACGGCAGCCTAAAGTGATGTCTAGTCATGAAGCTCTTGTATCCTAGGGCTACTGTTCCCACCATTTCACACTCCACTGTGCACATTAAAAATAACACGTGAAGAGATGTCACATGTGACATGAGAATAATCTGGGAAAGTCAAGCCTTCCTGGTATAAGCAATTGCTGGCATCAGAGGAGATATTCATTCCTCGCCTCACACTCATTTGGTGGCGTGACAATCAACAATATGCTATTATCCCCAAAGAAACGGGAAGTGTGGCTTCTGCTTTCTTTATGGGAAAACTCTCACTTCCCCAAATAATAATTGTATGGAGGTGTCTCTCAGAAACAAGACATCCTAGGCAAGATGATACATTTCTGCTGGATTTTCTGCAGTGAGGGGTGGGGATGGGGAGGCAAGGTGACAAGTGGCAAGAGCGCTGGAATGGGAGTGGGCTCAGGTCACCTGCCTGCCTGGGTACCAAGGCTGGACTTCCTCTGTCTGACCCTCTCTCTTTGATTCTATGATCTACCAGAAAATATGCCCAAGTGATGCTAAGAATGAAATTACCCCTTACAAAGAGGCCATTTCATATGTATATATATTATTGATTTTTGACAGAGAGGAAGTGAGAGGGATAGAGAGCCAGAAACATCGATGAGAGAGAAACATCAATAGCTGCTCCCTGCACACCCCCCACCGGGGATGTGCCCGCAACCAAGGTACATGCCCCCGACCGGAATTGAACCTGGGACCCTTCAGTCCGCAGGCCGACGCTCTATCCACTGAGCCAAACCGGTCAGGGCCAAAGAGGCCATTTCTTACCTGAACCCAATTTATTTACAAACTTTGCTTCAACGCTTACCCAATTAGGACATCCTTGCAAGTTTTTGTTTTCCAAAAAATTTCCTATGGGATCTAAAAATTCTCACCAGTGATGTTGTGGCCCAAGGATGTTGATTTTAATGATGCATAAAGTGAAAAACAAAACAAAAAAACACGAATAAAGCCTAGTTCTACCCTTTCTTCTTTTCTATCCAGCTTTTAATTAATAAAAATTAAATGCATTTTAAAACTATTTCTTGTAGGAAGCTGGTTAGAAAAAGTTTGTGAAATAATTGTTCTTCAGCTAAGGATTTAAAAGTTTGATGCCTTATCTTGCACCTGCAATCTCTACTTTTGCATTGCCTGCACATATGCTCACACAGGTTCATGCATGGCTGGCACTATTTCTGGAAAGGCAAGAGAGAAAAACACAACATCCTGATTAAAGTCACCCATCCCACACCAGGGAGAACCTATGCAGAATTATGCTGTTTCTAGACTTGCTCCTCAGTGATCAAAGCCAATGGCAGATATCCCTGGACTTTGAGTTCTCTGACTTCTTCCCACTTTCAGGATTCAGAATTCCACGAGTATTTGCAGGAAGCTGTCAACCTGTGTCAGTGGGAAACCTTCTGTTTCATGACACCCAAGACAGGGACCTCTTGATGGCTCCGCTGCTGGTTCCCCTTGTCACTGGGACAAAACCATGTGATTTCTTTGTCAGGACCCTTATAATAATAGCAGTTTCCCCTCTTTTGAAAAATTGTTTTGTCAATGCAGGTAGATAATGAAATGCTTTGAAAAGCACTTATAAACGCAAAGTAATATTTTCCTGTGCATGCTTTGCTGTGCCAGGTGCGAAACATTACCTTTCAAAGCCATGGCCTTTCACGAACACTGGGTGGAATCGGTTTGCCCAGAGGACTCCTGTAGGCAGCCCCAGAGAAAATGAGTGAAACAGATGGAAAGGGAAAGACAAAAATCGAGAAGTGACAAGACACCGAAAGTAGAATAAGTGTGAATTACTATAAAGGCACAATTTGATTTTAATGTAAACAAAGAAGTCATGATCCTTCCTGAATAGCCGTGAAGAACATTCTGGGTGATCTGCATGTTGAAATGTACTGTGAAGAGCAGATATGATTCCTGCCCTTGAAGGGCTAAGCACTCAGACACGGCTAACAGATCATAAACAATAAAATAAAATTCCAGCCCACCTCCTGGTGTGGCTCAGGGGTTGAGCTCTGACCCAAAGTTCAATTCCTGGTCAGGGCACATGCCTGGGTTTCAGGCTCGATCCCCAATAGAGGGTATGTGGGAGGCAGCCGATGGATGATTCTCTCCCATCATTGATGTTTCTATCTCTCTCTCCCTCTCCCTTCCTCTATCTGAAATCAATAAAAACATATTAAAAATAAAATTCTAATGACTAATGCACATCACAGGGAAAGAGAGGATCAGAGATGTTCTCGAGAGTCATAGGCTATTTCAAGTTAATTAAATTAGTGCTTGCCTCGGCTTTATTTTATGCAACAAGAGATGTAAGAACATCAGCATACTGTGCTACTCTTAGACCTTCAGAGAGCACTGACTGATGAGGACAGTGAAACAGATGACATGGCACTTTTGAGCTATTGATCCTCTTTAACACTATAAAGTACAACAGAACTGTAGTTGGACAAACCCCTTGCAAATGTGAATGTCACTTTCATGTGCCAAGGACAAGAGTCAAATGCCATTGACCCTTGTCTGATGCGCACATGGGAAAAGCACGCACAATGTTTTCATCACGCAATTAAGAGCCTCAACTTTACACAAGACTACTGGGATCCAAGTATTTTTTTACTCAATTCCCATCTCTAAACTTAATACCGGCCTGGCTCATACCTCAGCCTTAAACTTCTTACTGTGGTAGATAAAAATAAATACAACCAATAGACACAAAAGATATGAATTATCTAAACTAATCATTAGGAGCAAATGTGAGAATCATTTGCAAACAAAAAAAAGTCTGCTTATATTTTATTTGAAGACTTTGGTATTAATATTTGAGTGTAGATATATTTAATGGCCTCAGAATTGTATACTTTTAACAAAGTAATGTAGTAACACTTTGAAAAGATCTGAATCCTAGAAACTGATAAACAGTATTTCCCTCAAAAATCTAAACATGAGTCCTTCTTCCCACCCCAAATAACCTTTCCTCCTTTTCCCCCCTCCATACTAAAATAAATGAAATCACCATTAGAGACCGGTGCAAACTCTGGTCTAAGATCTCTCTCTTTCTCTGTGCCCTACCTCCGGCCACACTATCCTAGGTCTGAGAAGGCGTCAACAATGATCCAATGATTGAGTGAACCCACCACGCCTGCTGGGCAGAGCTGTTGACTCAAATAAGCATCCCTAAGGGTAAGCCTTGGCTATCTGGAATTCTGTCTTCTAGAACCTCCGAGTGCCATCCAGCACAGCTCAAGATCTGGAAGTGCCTGAAAACTTAAAGAAAACAAAAAGGTAAAATATTTTTGTTGGTGAAGGACTTAGTGTCTCTTTCTTCCTCACACTCACACACACACACCATAAAAGATCTACAGACGCAAAGACCATACCCAATATTTTGTGGTTTTCTGAGGGAAAGGAGTTGTGTGGCTTTGGGTCAATTACTCACTTCACAGTGCCGTGGGTCCTCATTTATAAGATGGGATAAGACTGCATGAATTTTGAGGAGGAGTAGATGAGATAACACATAAAGTGCTTAGGACAGCACCTGGCAATCAATAAGCAATTAACACCTGACAGTTATTGTCATCATCGTCACCATCATCATTATTATTTAGTGGGAAGGGGATGAACTTTAAGAAGAGAGGGGCAGAGGCAAAAGAGACTGGAAAGAAGAGATGGGAAGAGAGATGAGAGGTGAATGGTGGCATCTTGATGGTCCTTAGGAATTGCCCCCAAATAAGCAGGCGACTGAACATTCTGTAATAGAAGCTCAGGGTCCATGTGCAGCCCCTGCAAAGAGAGCCCTGGGCAGCCTGTGCTTCTGTAGTGTTGGGAGTGGGAGGTCAGCCTCTGTGTGGCACCTCCCAGGCCTTCGAAGACAAAGGCTGCTGTGTGTACACAAGCTGAAGGTCCGTGAGCTCTCCCAAGCTTTGTCACAGCCTCAGTGAATGTGCAGCTCCCATCGTCCTGCTATTATGTTTTTGTGTGTCTGTCTTTTCCACCAGGTAGATTTCCAACATCACAATCATGCCCTAATTATTATTCTCTATTCCCTCTGGCACAGGTCAGGCACACAGTAGGTCTGCAATAGATGTTGAGTGAATAAATTCTCTTATAAAGCTCCTCTCACAAAGAAATGTTGGGGGCTTTTAAGAAAGGGTGCTCTCCTCACCCCGTGCCCTAGGTCACCTGCATGGACACTAATTTCTTGAGTGCCTCATCAGTGACTACAGTGAAAGATGTTCATCTGAGCCATCATAGATGATTTAAAATTATATACAATATATGATTTAAAAAGCTAGGAAGAGAATAATATGTAATATTATACTAGTCTAATGCAATTTTGAAAGCTTTTGGCACTTATACTGTTGGCTCTAATCTTCCCCAGATAATCACTTTTATTTATTTCAATAATCATTTTGGGGGATAGGGAGACTTGTTTAGCTCTCAACATTCCATTAGGGACAAGAGACTCCAAAATGGATGTACATTTCCTGACTTTCGATTAGAATTTAGGGATGTTTAGCAATGCTTCTAAAACTCACCGCGCCCCCCCCCCCCCGGAAAATGAAGGCGTTTTTTGGCTGGTATGTTTTTTGCTTGTTTGTTTGTTTTTGCTGAAATTTAAATATTTGATCAGCTCTTTGAGACAAAGAACTATTTAAGAATGATGTCCTTAGAAAACCAAACAAATTGAAACTATAAATATCATTTCCAGATAGAATAAATCAATGCCCCTTTAGCCTACTGAGTTTAAAAACACACACACACACAAAAAACAACACAAAAGGCACCTCAGTTTTCATGCTGCTCTTAAGAAATGCACAAGGCTTTCGGCAGCTTCATCGATCTTGTAGAGCTAGGCCAAAAGCACATTCTGTGCAATCATCTACTTACAGAAAACAAAAGCAAGGAGCTGAGAGAAGAGACCCAGGAGGACAAAGCAAAGTCGGCTGAGTAATGGCCTCTCCTTTCTAACGTACCAGGAGATGCTCTCTTGCCCTGACGCGCTCACGCATGGCGCTGCCTTCCCTCGGCACCCACCACATCTCGGCAGTGCCTAGCACGGACTGAGGTAACAAAAACATAAAAGGGAGGACAAGCAGCTCTTCCCTAGTCTTGATGCTCTTCTTCAGCCACGGAAAAGCTATTAAAGAACATTACAGGGTTATAGGTTATGAGCTAGCATGACCTCATAAATGTTGCCAACATCTGTAGTCTACTCTGAAATAATTATTGTAAATCATCAGCCCAATGTTCCCCATCTGAAGTAGTATAATTAGTGAACGTGGTGTTCCTTCCTAGCAAATGTACTGAGAGACTGAGACTAGAGTGACAGCTTGGGAGGACTGGAGGTCTTGGGCAGCAGCAACAGGACCGGAGCCCACCAACAGGAGGGCGCAGTTGAGCATCCAGACCCATCAGCCGGCCCTGTTGGTGTGAACTGTTCAACAGACCCATGTTCAGTCCCAGTCTAACACGTGTAAGCTGCAAGTCTTCCTCTGACTAGAGAACGAGATGCATGGCTTGATGATAAACCCTTTTCTTGGAGGAAGGCACGCCATATTCTGTAACATTTAGGATTCGACCACATTCTATTCTGCCCAGCTGTCATGTCTGGGGGACCTCCAGAGTGTGGCCAGGTTGAGACAGCTTTGGTCCTGAATATGAGAAAGGCACATCTGGCAAGCTGCTTAGTATTCCTGTATCTGGGAGGGTGTCACCCCCACCATCGCCTCTGTTACATCACTGTCATTACCACCCTGGGAAGGGAACTGCAAACATTTTCCAATTCCAAGATCTCCCTGAAACTTTTAAAGAATTTTTAAAATCCAAATTAAAATTTCGATTTGTAGATTACTTCCTGGGCCCAGCCTCTAAACCTCTCACTTGTTCATCCGCCTCTTCTAGGACATATTTCTTTGGGAGTTTAGATTTTTTGAGAAAGGAAAATCTCACTTGGCATTGCTCCAATGGACATCAGGACAGTCCTACTGGTAGGTTTAAAAACATCAGAACATGATTAACAATTTTTGTAAAAAGTCATACTTCTCATAAGTTAGTAATTATCCCGTTAATTTTCTAGAACAAAGACAAATTATGATTTCTAATGCACTAATTCTATTGGATCCTTCCTATAGCCCCAGGTCCTCCAGGGCTCACTAATGCCTCTGGGACTTTCAAGCTAGACATGTCCTCAGAGACCACTGAGGCCAAGGTTCTTAATGTTACAAATGAGAATACTGAAGGCCAGGGAGTTTAGGTGACTAACTCAGGACCTGCCAGGTCCCAGACCCATTGACCACGAACTGTCACCTCTTCCTACTGCCTTAAGGTAACTAGTATCCTCTTCATCACATCAGGTGGTATCACAGACCACCCTTCTCCTTCAATGTTCTGCTCACAAGCCCACCTCTCTACCGATTAAGCCTTCCAGGAAGCAGCCTTCACACTATCCTGCTCTTTCCTTCCCTGTTCTGTCTTTCCTGAACCCTTGCTTATAGAGTTCGTTATCTGGTATTTCTTAGACATCCCTCTATAGATACTAAGCGCTTTGAGGGAAGAAACCATCTCCTGTATTTGTCTCCCCTCCTATGTTGGGTGCCTAGGCAGAGAGTGGTAATTCAATAAACCTCTGCAGAATAGCAAGCAGTGGGCTGGCGTGGTCTTCCTACCTCTGCACCTGCTACCTTCCCTGCCTAGACAGCTCTCCTTCCTCACCTTTGCCTGGCTAACTTCTACTCTGTGCGAGCTGTACCTCCTAAAAGGGCCCCATGAACACGGTAAGTCCCCTTCCTAGCCCTCATATAGTACAGGATTCTTAATTCCCTAACTGCCTGTCTACCTCTTCCACAAATCTAGAATAGAAACTCCTTAAGAGACACAGACTATATGTTTCTTGCTCCCTATTGTATCCCCAGCTTCTAACAATGCTTAGCTCAAAATATGTGCTCAATAAATAAATAAAAAATGAATGCTTCTTAAAGAAAGTATGAACTCCTCATGGGAATCAAGGCTTTCCATCTACATCTCCAATCTCACCCAGCTGTTAACAGGTGCAGCACTCTAGCCAGTCCAGTCTCTATCTACTAACCCCTGGACAGTGTTCATATTCTAACCCCATCAGTAAGTGCCTTTGCTCAGTTGTACCTTAAATAGGAAGCGCTCCCCATTAATCTGTGTTATTCAAATTCTACCCATCCTTCAAGGTTCAGAACAAATCTTATCACCTCTACAAAACCTTGCCCCAAGCCACACAGATCTTCCCCTTCTCCAAATTCATCAGCATGTGTCCATATGTACTTGTCACTACGTGTCTTCCCATCTTAGTCTAACCTGGCCTGCGGGAATCCCCTCTTCCTGAAGTCAGCATTTACCTCTCATTTAGGAAATAATCATATACACAGTCTTGGCACATCACCTGTACCACTGTTTTATATTATTAACTTTTGTGCATTTTTGTCTTGGTGTCCTAATTCATTTATGAATTTTTCAAGGCAAGTCATGCTTTTGATGTCTTTGATCCTGCCCAATTCTTGGCAGAAAGTAGGAAAAGAGTATAAATATTTGTTACCCAGCATGTTGGCTAGAAAGCAAAAGTGTGCAGGCTGAGAGAACTATGGAAATTATGAAAAAGTAACTTTTTCCAAAAGTGCTATTGAAAATTTCGAATTATTAGAGACTGTTTAAAAGGTCAAATGTTGATAGCATAATTACACCATAATTTGGAACAATTACTCTCTGAACTAATGTTACTTTTAAATAGAAACTTTTGTCCATACAATACAAAATTATGAATAGAAGAGAAAATATAGAAGGAATGAAAAGAGAAAGAAAACCCAATACCCAAGACTGACACCCCTACTTCTATACCTACTGGGGGGGGGGTGGAGGGAGGAGGAGGGAGTGGCTGCAGCATCCACAATTGCATCAGTTAACTTTTATTACAAGGTCAAGTTCATGACTGAGTTACCATGATGGCCCCATAAACGCTGCCCAACAACTCCTTGCCTGTGAACAAAACGATTCTCCCAGTGTTGCAGACCGAGGAAGAGAGAGAGTCAATTTCGTTTTCCTAGTCTGCCATAAACATTTCCTTATAATTATTTTTTGATGTACTGTTTCTAGCTAGTTCATTATATTTATGTTATATCTCACCGTGCTCCTCCCCAAAATATACCCAGCAGCTGCTTTCAACCATAAATACAATTCTGGAACACAAATGCGTGTTCAGGATTCAAAAATTCAGGGTTCAGTAACCTAGCAACAGAATGCCAAGACCTCAGAATCTCTACCCTCCACTGCCACACATCCACATACCCCCCAAGACATGGGCCTGCAAACCCACTGCTCAAATCAGGTTTGTCTGACCACAAATCAATACTGGCTAGCAATGGGAAGGTCACAAACACAGCAGCAGTCTTTTTGCTGGGCTCCAACAGCCTGAGTGTCAAGGAATATAAATAGGAAGTGTATACATTACCAGGGACCAGAGCCCATAAAGTGGCCAATTAGGATTCAGCCCTGGGAAAATCCAAATTAGCCAGCATCTATCACCTGCTAACAACCAACACCTCACACATGTCTTATATGCCAGAAGCTGAACACAGGGTTTTAATGGAAACAAATAAACGTGCCCATTACTGGGAACGTTCTGCCAGATGAAGATGACAAGAGGGAAGGAAAGGGACACTTTAATGCTTTACTTTAATGAATTAGTGAAAGTCGAATTCTCATCTCCAAGGCATATTACAGGAAATAAAATGAAGACTCATTTTAAGATAAGGCTCATATCCTCCTCCCTGCTGTTAGTTTGTTTTGGCATCATTTCATCCATCTTGCTTTAATGGACCTGGGTTTCTGGGGGCATATGTAGTGAAAGATCCTTCATTTCTTTAAAAATATACATATTTTTATTGGTTTCCCTTGCCTACCCCATCGTGAAGGTCATGATATAGGAAAAGAACATAACAATGTGAGGTGTTTTTTTTTAATGAACACTTCCACCAGTAGCAGAAATAAATGAAACGTGGGAGGCTGTTTATTTGTATGTCAAAGAGAAAGTGAAATTCTCTATAAGGTGACACGACCATTTGTTTTCCCCGATGAAGCAAACAACTCAAATAGGAATAAAACAGGAGCACACCCTTCATCATTCATGGCGTAATGGGTTCTTGCTAGATTAACTAGTCCCCTTCCTTGTTAGACTCTCCCAAAAACCAGATGTACAATGACATCAGCAGAACAGCCAAAGATCATCAATCTCTGAGACAGGAAGTGCAGCAGCCAGACTTGCATCATTTTTTAAACATTGGCTGACTCCTGGCTGGTGGCTCTGGCTTTGCATGCAGGAAATGGGCCCATCAACAAGACATGTTTTGGGTAGCGGCAATGATCGGGAGGATCGATGGGTGGCAGTGCCCTAGGACATGGAGCCCCAAACCTGCCAAAGCTCTCCACATCAGGTGGCTTAAGGTAAAAAATCATGAACCCATTGAATCCAATGCGAAGTACCCAATGGTGCTCCTCTCCTCTCCAACTCAACCACCCACATTTATTACAAGGTGGATGCCAACAACATTCTGTCAAGACGACCAAAGACAGTGTGTAAGGCATCAGGGAGGCCTGTCCACTGGCACTAGCATAGTTCACTAAATGGACAGGACGACTATGCTGCTTATAAGAGACAAGTCAGTTCAAACCCTGGAGGGCTGAGTGCTCTGAGGTCCTAAGCAAGATGCCTGGCTACACAATGAACCACATGGGTGCTCCTGGGTCCTGGGAGTGGAACAGGTGCTGACAACAAAAATGCCACCTCTACCAGCGATGCTCCGATGATGGCCGGCACGCGAGCATCACCATTTTCTATGGAGAAGACAAACACAAGACAAGAAAAATGGAGACAAGTTGGAGACAAGGAAGGACACCTGTCCTCAAGGTCAAACAGTGATGGAGAGCTACCGAATTCAGGGCACCCGCTGGCATCACAGATACAAAAACAACTTATGTTTCCACACCCTTTCCCATATGCAGAGCCTCTCACCCACACCACACGGGCTCTGTCATCTGCCAGCATCTTCACTGGAGGAGTTAGAGGACAATGACAGCACAACTCCAGAGGCCGGTAAAGTTAATCAGGTCGAGCGCGCCTCTGGAGAGATGATAAAGGGGAAATGCCACCTTCAGAAATGGAGGTAGTAACCTCATTTTGATTTCCTTTGCTTGAGAGCAGTACGATTTTTACTGAACAACAACAACAAAAAAATCAATAAGAATATCAAAGCATAGTCAATAGTATTTATAACATCTCCGACCTTAGTGCCTCTTGCTGGCACACCCACAACTCAATCTCTGTTGAATGTCTATTGAAGTTACTTTTACTGGGGATGTAGACATCTATAAAGGAGTCCTGTTTCTCCTGACCATGGTGTAGTTGCCGCTATGAGCAGAGTGAGCGCTGGGGCTTGGGGGCTCACTGAGTGACTTCCTCCTGCCTCTTGCTAGTTCCTCCCCCCCAAACAATTTCTAGCACTACCTTTCAACATGATTTTGAATTAAATCTGTGGCAAAGACGTCTAGAGAAAAGCAGTGACCGTCTCCAATCCAGCACAGAGGAAATGTGTTTTTCTCTCAGGGCGCTGGCTCGCTTGGCTTTCTTAGTTGTGGGAGGGGCTGCGTGCGAGTCCCCCTGTGGAAAAGTCCTGAAGAACAACAGAAGAGCAGGAGAGAAATGGGGTGTAAGGGAAAGACACGCTGAGCGGCTGGGGTGGGAGGTGGAAGGAACCAGGAAGCAGCCAGAGGAAGAGTGAAAGAAAGAAAAATCAAAGAGAAGGGAATGTGTGTAAAAGCTTTTATGAATGCTTTCCCTGGCAGGTCAACTCAACCTCTAGACTGCTCAGAGTGTAAAATTTCAGAAGGCCTTTTGTGATCCTCACCACCACCCCCATTCTTCCCACACTGTATCCTCTCAGCCTGCCTACATGTCTGTCTCCAGAACTAGACCCTCAGTGACAACTGCAGGGACTCGCCTATTCATTTCTTTTAAAAACAACAACAATAACAAAACACAAAAAAACCTTAATCCCCAACTCCTAGCAAAGTGACTGATGCATAGAAGGTGTTCAACACATGTTTGCCAAATACCACGAATCTTGAAAATGAAGAAGGTGCTACTCAATGGATACTGGCCATAACAATCCCAGGGTAGCTTTGGGATCTTAAACTGATAGCACCACAAAGAGTAACAAAATCTTTAATAAGAAAGGAATAAACAAGGAAAGCTGCCTGCCAGTTCTTCCACTATTCCACATGACAAATTATGCACTTTTATACCTGGCATCCATCCTATGGGTACAGATGTAACACTTCGTATTCTTTGGCCTACAGGTGTCTAGGCAAAACTTAAAAGTGTCTGATTTACCCTTCACCTTCCCCAGGAACAACTTGTAGATTGGAAAAATACAGCCCATTCTGTTAGAGTAATGAACTTCTTGGATATCAGGCTATTTACTAAATAAATTACTTCCCAGACCACTTGCTAATCTTCTTTGTTAGTGAAGATGGTAGAAGCTGACGTGAAAAGTTAGGGCTCTGGAAAAATCTCTATAATATTAACATTTCCAAGAAAGGAATCAAGATTCAGAAGCAAAAGTACTTCATAACAAACAATACAAGGTGACCTCCATAGAAGGCAGTGAAATAATGTTTAAGTAAATATAATTACTACTAAGATATTCTGTTTTGTGGTGGTTGTTTTTTTTTAAAAAAGAAAATATATGCTTACCTTTATTCAAAGAATGGGAAAACCTTTGATAGAGTTGCCTCTAAAACAGAGAAACTGGCTAGAAACACAAAAGTTTTTTTTTTTTTTAAGAAAGCATATGCTTAGCTTTATTCAAAGAATGGGAAAACCTTTGATAGAATTACCTCTAAAACAGAGAAACTGTCTAGAAATACAAATACTACTCCAATTCCTATTTATTTAAATTTGCCACAAACTCATTTATGCAAGAGTTAATTTCTCACTCTTTTTGAAGTTCCAGCTTCCATCTTCATTTTGTTTCCTGAAGCAAATTTTAATGCCCCTTAAACTCCAAGTTAGTCTAAGTGAAATTCTTTTCATGGCATATATTTAGAAATGAATGAAAATTAACTTTGTTATGAGAAAATTTCCAATCTCTTGTGATAACTTGCAAAAGCCAGATTGTTGTAAAAGCCAGCGTTGGTGTAAATAAATGAAGATGTAAAACTGAAATACTTTTGGAGTATTACTTCAAATTACAGCCAAGTCAAAACCATACCCACTTACTATTCAGTACACAAGTGCCAAGCATAATATATGGTTTTTCATTGCTTCAAATAGTCTAGATCTAGCAGTATATATGTTAACTCCTTGAGAGAAGATTCCTTTTACTTGATTCCCCAGGGGGACCCAGCACATATGAATGAATGCCTAGGAGATTATTACAAACCTTTTCCCCCTATCATTCTTTGGTTAAACTCCCCAAGAAAAGCAAATATTAGCAGAAGATGGGCAAAAGGGCAAACACCTAGAACAATCTATACCACAGACCACAAAATAATGATACTTCCTCTACTGGGATCACTTGTCCAGCCCTCAAATACCTGGCCTCCAGACCCAAAGCTCCCAGAGGGCAGGGTCAGAGTCCCCTCAGCCATTCAGTCCCCATACAAAGCATAGGCCACTCAACACGACCCACAGAGGCAGAATGGGACAGTTAAAAGAACCTAAGTTATGGAGTCAAACAGATTAGGGAAGACTCAGACTCTGCTGTTTACCAGCTATAAGGCCTGGGGAACATTAATTAATCTCTTTAACCTCAGTTTCCTCTTCTATAAAATGGGTCTGATACCACCTACATTATAGGACATTTCTGAGCATGTGAAGCAAAGTCTATAAAGCAGCTGCCATGATCCAAGCACTGACTAGACACTTAATAGAATGTAGCGATCTTATAAATAAGTGAATAAGCATCAGGAAGTGTATATGCCTTAAAATGATAAAATTGGCTATCATTGCCTGGATGGAGTTGCTCAGTGGTTGAGCATTGACCTATGTACCAGGGGGTCATGGTTCGACTTCCGGTCAGGGCCTATGTGCGGGTTGCGGGCTCAATAGCTGGTGGGGGGCATGCAGGAGGTAGCCGATTGATGTTTCTCTCATCATTGATGTTTCTATCTCTTTCTCCCTCTTCACACCTCTCTGAAATCAATAAAAAATATTTTTAAAAATGGCTATTATTGCCTAAATGATCTTTATGCTAAGCCTGACTCCCATACAAAAGCCTCAGGATACTGAAAGTTGATGCAATCACAATTTCCCTTCATCTGTGTGATAGCCCACAACAAATCAGATTGAGAATGTGGGAAGCAAGCTCACTGAAAGCTGGCAAGATACCCATCAAAGAAGCACAGAGGAATCGTGAGCAGATGCAAGAGTCCAGAAGAGTCCGGGAAATGCAGTACAGTGGCAGCGGCTTCCAGGTGACTGAGCCCCAAAACCAACGATCACGTGAATGATCACAAAGAGGTCAGATTGCCTGTGGTGGGTTGACTCCACTTTAGAAGATAAGAGAGATAAAAATCTATGTAAAAAATATTTCTATCCAACTAGTTAGCCCCTACGCCCTGCAGCTGGAATCCATGTTGTTCTCTTTCGGTTCCCACAGCATCCTGCTTGCTTTTCCACTGCAGAGCTCCTCACGGTCTAATTGGTGTTAGTCTCTGCATCGGTAGAGCATAAGTACCTTGGGAGCAGGTAACCAGTTTTATCCATCATTGCTCGGTAAGTATTTGTTGTCTATACCAATTTTCCCTTCAAGATGACAGATGCAATTCTAATCGCGTCTATGTCCCCAACAAGTTCTTTCCTAGGAGTAGGAATTAAGTTCAGAATATTCTTTAAATATCTTCACAGTTTGCTACTTCGGCAGCAACGCCATCTTCTTATGGAGTGTTTGTTTACAACTCTAAAATATTGGCAGCCGTGTTATCATACTCATAAGGCAAGAGATAATGTCAACCAAATGATCGCCATCACCTTCCCCAGGAAGCTTCCCCAGATAACTTTTGCCCGGCTTGGTCTTTTCTCTCCCCTCAAAATGCTCAAACCATTCAACATGTACTCTTCTGTGGGCCAGCAATGCTAGTAGACTAGGCATAGCTGGCCATATACAAATATATAGATGAAAGTATTTGTCTCCAATGGAGTGACTGGCAGGAGGTAAAAGATGAGCAAGTAAGAAACTGCACAGAGCTAGCATAAAAACAAGTAGAGAAGAGATAAAGTCACAATGCATGCCTGGATGGATTCAGGGAAGACTGTGCAGAAGGTAGGGTTTGAGTTGACACTGGGATAATTTTAACATGAAAATTTTCAAATCTGGGACTTGTACTATCCTAATTGTTTCCAAAGAGGAAGAATGAGAATACCTTTACTGTGAAAGAATAAAAACATGTCACTGAAGACCATCAAGTTTCTATTTCAGAAGTAAACTTCATATTGCCTTGAGGTGTTAGCTACGAGAAGGAAATTACTTAATTTGGTTCATTCAAGAAGAAGTTAAATTTAAGCAAAAAGCAATGAAAAGAGATCAGGCATCAACCTGACAAATCACAGCAAGTAAGAACTAGGTTCAAGGAGAGAGAGAGAGAGAGAGAGAGAGAGAGAGAGAGAGAGAATGAATCGTGTAGTTTCTTGATGTTTCTGCAGGAACTATTAAAAAGCTAGAAAGTAAAGTATCTGGCACTCACTGTCCCTTAATCCCCAAAGCTTCACAGATGAAAACTCACAGCGATTTCCTGAAGGACAAGTCAAACACGGCAATTATAAACAAATAACCCAATGAAAAACCAGTTTTGGTGGAGCTTTCCTCAGAGATGAAAAACCAGCAGAGGAGGCAGAGTCAAGCCAAGTCAAGGCTCTGGAACAAGAGAGGATACTAACATCAGTATGTTCAGCAAACGAATGAAAAGACAAAACACTGAAACCACAGGCCAATGTGGACCCTGGGTTATTTCCTTTAGGAAAATGAAACACTTGTGTCCCGAGAACGGCAGATCTAGTAAAAACTGGTATTAAATCCTATACTAGTCAAAATTTTAAAATGTTTATGCGAAGTAAAGAAAGAATTGCAAAAGCAAAGCAAAAACAATGCCAGAAGCACTGCTTTCTGCTCTACCTGCACCCAAGGCAACGGTGCATTTACCTGGGGCTTCACAGATGCAAAAGTCAAGGTAGTGAATACAGAGTTCTCCCCTCGGCCCCTGGAAGCTCCAGAGAAGGAGATGGGGCTCAGTTCTTCAAGGTAAGCTTGGCTATACCACGGCTTCCTCTTCCCGAAGTGATGTGGGCTGTGCTGCTCACCACTTAGAGACATTTCAAGATTTTTCTGGAAGTAGGCTGTGCCCTGTCAGCCAGCTTGTTTACCATTCCGAAGGGGAATAACCCTGGCTGAAGAGAGAGCATCGGCCCCTGGAGCACAGCATCCTCCCAGCAAAGGGCGTTATGCTTTCTTCTGACCGAAAGCCTTCCGCTCATGGGGCCAGAGGAAGCTTTTATGGCACAAACAATAGGAGTGAGGCAAAGCTACCACATTTTTTTTAAGGCCTTAAAAATGGCTCCTCAAACAGAGCAGTTTATAATCAAACTATACTGCGTCACAAGAAAGACAGAGAGAGAGAGGGAGTGATCAAGAAGGTCCAGGCAGGGAGATGAAACAAGCAAGACACAGACTACGCTGCTACCCCATATAACTTGGATAATCTCATCGATCTGGTGTGACACATAAATAAAGTCATGCACAGCACTGCTCTATGTTCTTTAGCTATAGAAAGGCAGACCCAAGTTTTTTCTGAGCCATCAGCCACACAGACCTGTCGTGGAAAGGTATACAAATCACGCCTTCCCACGTGCAAATGCACATGGTGGTGGTTACACGCCCCTCTTGCCACTGGGCCGGCTGGGGGCAGGCTGATCTTATGCGAGGCAAACATGGCCTGATTTCACAAGCAGGAAAACACAGAGCTTACTTTGGGGGCAACCCTTCATTCTGCTGTTTCTGACAAACACAACATTATCCAATGGCCCATATCTGATGGCGACTCCACTAGTGAGATGAGAAGTGTGATTTCCTTCAGACGGATAAAAGCTGGCCTCACCCCCACACTTGCAAAGAAGAGGAATTTCGCTTTGTCCAGGCTTTGGGGATTCTACCTAAAACTCTTTCAAGGGAATAAGCCCTTCAGAGGAGACATGGCGGTGATACCATCACTCCCGCCAGCCAGGCCTCTGTCTTATCAACAAGAAATGAGCTCCTTCCAAGAAGCATTCTAGAACATTTTCATCAGGAGACGTCTACCTTGCACATATACGTGTCTAGGAGCAGTTTAAGAAGCACTCCATACACTACCCAGGGAAATTTCATTCAAGTCGTTGGCTCTGGCTGCAACTTTTGATTTCAGTGTTAAAGGCAAAGCAAAAAATCACTTGGGGATGGATTAGCACTTTTATTCGTCTCCAATAACAAACTAACATTAATATTTATTTCTCAAAACAAAATTATTTATAAAGGATGTAATCACCTAATGGAACATTTGCTCATTAAATTTATAAACATGGAAAAGTTCAGCTTTCAGATGCTTACAATTCACTAATGCCCTTTTTGTGAACTTGAAGAGGCCACCCGGGTGGGAGATACTGATTTGGGGGGACTTCTGTAGCTAACTTTTAATTCACTTGTTTTTCAGCATGCTAAGCAACCATGCCTAAGTTTTAAAGAACTGTGTGTGAATGTGAGTGCATGTGTGTGTGTGGGGGGGGGGGGGGGGGGAAGAGGGACCAGAGTCACAGAGCAGAATATTACAATTATTGATGGGCAGACTGAGATTAAAACCAATCTTTTAAAATTGGGTAAAACTATAAAATGTTAAAAAGAAAAGGCAATTATTTTTACATGATTCATTTTTTAAATCATAGCTTTAATAAGCATTTTTTATACTGATGAATTCAGAGGGAAGCTGAAACTTTCCCCCCTCCATTCTCATTTCTGATTTTTACAAAAGAACTCATTAGCACAAAAAATGAGTTAGTTTTTCTCCCTGACCTTTATAAAGCCTTTCATCCAGATAAAATTTAATTAAGTTTAATATTGATATGGACATAACAGAGGACAGGAAAGTTAAAGCAAAAGGCAGGCAATTTGGCTATATGTTTATTTTAATAACTTTTACCAGCTCTATGTGTGGGCTTTTTTTTTTTTTTTGGTGTGTGTGTGTGTATGTGTGTGTGTATATGCACTTTTTGGGCAAGCCACAACCTACAAGGCAGGTACCTCCCTGTGACTGTCACCTCTGCTAAAGTCACCATGAAACTCACAAATGTCTCATTCGCTGTATGAAGGCATTGCTGACATCCATTAAAATGCATATATTATTGGGCAGACAACATAGTCTACCATTAACCCCCTTCCTTGATTTAGTGCTACAGGTGAGCTGGGTAGACACCTACGAATGAACAACTGGGGGCTGGGGGAGTCTAGGAGAGGGCAGCAAATAGCGCCCCACCTGGAGAGGGCGCTGGGCTCACAGGGCTCCTTAGAGGGTGGTGGCCACGCTCTCCATTTCACTGACCCCAGTATATCCGTGAAGGAGCACCTCTCCTCTCCTAAGGAAATGAGATCCATGAGAAAAAGGAGCCCTGTGGTCTCCCTGCCACTATCTCCTGTAATAGCTCAAGGTGGAGCCCACATGTCGGAGGGTCTCCGGAGGCCCAGGTCGGCGTGCATTCAGCAACCACTTATGAAATACTCATGCCCTCAGTACTGGGCAAGAGTTAGACAGTCTCAAAGATGCTATGAAGGTACTAACAGGTTGGCTTATAGCCCTGTGACCAATTATAAAGCGATGAAAACGACGACTCTGAATGGCTGTACCTGCAGATGGCGGGCTACAAAGACGTTCATTATTATTATGGACATTAGTGTTAAGTGCATGCATTAATATTTTACTTCTGTATTCTCAGGGTTGAATGATAGTAAACACTAATAGGCAGAGTACTGAGAACTCGAAGAAGGAGTTTTTCATTACTTGTTTGCCTGTATGCTCACTACGTGATGGGCACATGGACCAAATCAATCACTTCAGCCTGCTCTACAATCCATTTGGATTGCTCCATGATTAATCTGGCTCAGGTGATCAGGAGCAGGGAGGAAGACAAAGGAGTAAAACAGTGGTTCTCAACCTCCCTTTAAATACAGTTCCTCATGTTGTGACCCAACCATAAAATTATTTTCGTTGCTACTTCATAACTGTAATGTTGCTACTGTTATGAATCGTAATGTAAATATCTGATATGCAGGATGGTCTTAGGCGACCCCTGTGAAAGGGTCATTAGACTGCCAAAGGGGTCGCGACCCACAGGTTGAGAACCGCTGGTTTAGATCAACAGGGGCTTGCTAAGACCTTGTGAGCCAGATGTAGGCAGGAAGGCAAAAACAACAGACTCCTATGTTAGCAACATCATTTCTAGAAACAGAAGGGATTGGACTACCGGCAAGGAATTGGGAAGATGGTTTACGGGGCCAGTCCAGCAGCCAGGTGAGAGGTGGGGAGCCTCCATGTGAAGACACTGTACCACGTAAGAGGAGGACACAAAGGATATGGTTTATCAGGAAAAATGATGAGAATCCCATGGCCATTTAGAAGCCGATGTTGAGGTGAGGAGGAAAGTGAGTCTAGGCTAAGTCAAAAGTATTGGGCATGATGAGCATTGGGTCAATGGTAAAACCATCCTTGAGGAGTTAATGGAGATACAGAACTGACAATGAGTGGACAGGGCGGAAGCACAGGATAGAGTTGGGAACCAGAGATCAGATCTGAGAGACCAAACACGCAGGCAGAAGGACAAGCTACGAATGTTGTTGTTCAGCAGGGCGTGCAGTGAGGAGGTTCTTAACCTTCTTGAATCATGGACCCTTGAAAGTCTGAAGAATGTGATGAGCCAAACCCCTAAAAAAATGTGCAGCTGGATATCTGGACAAAGTGTTGATTTCAGAGGAATCATCCATCCCTTGAAGCTCATCTATGAACTCACGGGTTAAGAACTCCGTGTGCAAAGCAAGAAGAGAAGAAGGCTTAGGCGGAGACAGAGATGAAATAGGGCACAGAAGAAAAAGCTGTGCGAGTTGTTGAGGAGAATTAGAGCCTCTACAGCAGGGTGGGGAATGTCCGGCCCCGCCAAATCATTTGGTCTGGCCCTGCCAGGCATGAGGGGTGAGTGAATGAAATGTTTGATCAAATATAACAGGCTAATTGTTAAGTTGATGATTTTGTATGGCCTGAGAGTGACGTTACAAATATCCAAATGGCCCTTGGCAGAAAAAAGGTTCCCCATCCCTGCCCTACAGAAATATATGTGAAATAACAGGCAGTATATAGACAGGGCTGGGTTTCGAAGTAGAGTTTTGCTTTGTTGTCGTTTTATGTAAAATTTCAAACATATTTAAAGTAGAGAGAACTGTCTAATGTAGTCCCTTGTACCTATGCCTGTACTTCAAAGTTATCAACTCATTTCAACAATGATCAACTTATTTCAGTCACACCAATTCATAACATTTTACTCCTAAATATCAGTACCTATCTCTACAAGACCACACTGAAAAAACTATAACCATGCCACCATTGTCACATCTTAAGAATAACAAAAACAAGCATCCTTAAAATCCTTAAATATCTAGTTAATGTCAACTTCCCACAAGTGCCTCATATTTTCTCATTTTCTTTTCAGTTTGTTTAAATCAGGATCCAGATAAGACCCACACATTATAACTGGCTGAGGAGTTTCTGTAGTCTCTTTTAATCTACAGGTCCCCTTGCACGGCTGTCTTTTAACCACTTGGCCATTTATTCTCTACGGGTGTTTTTGGTTTTTGTTTTGCTTTGTTTTCCTGACTGCACTCTTGAAGTACCAATCACTGCTCATTTTATTCCTCTACATCGTGTAAATTGGTGCTTAGATATAAAGGGTTGATTAGACTCAGGTTCAATATTTTCCCAACGATACTTCCGAGGGGGTGCTGAGTTCCATCAGGAGACATACAGGTAGGATTTTTTAAAAAGACAGGGCTGACAAAGCATGCTTATCTGCTATGGGAAAGACATGAGGTTGAAGAGCAGGATAAAGCACGGCATAAAAGACAGTGGATGGTGATAAAAGAAAGAGACATATAGACATATGCATAACCTACTCTTCGAGCTCCAGGCTCTCGGACCACTTCAAGCAGCCCGGGCACCTCTCCATAGAGTCAAGGTAATAAGTAACTGGCACCCACAACGACCCAAAGGCATCAGGACGATACTAGTTTGCATGTACTTTGGTGGAAAGAAAGTGTGAAGCATTTCTCTCATTAACATTCTCTGAATTAGAAGTCCCCGTGCTTAAAGGGTTAATTCCCCAAGAAAATTCACTGAGGAGGCATCTCTACGGCATCACCCACACGGGTAACTATTTTGTCTTGTAAACACGGAGCCCAAGTAATCACATCCCTTGACCCGCAAGGGAAATATTTAGCCAACAAGATAACATTGATGTAATTACTACGGTAAAGCGGTAATAAAGAGATGGAAAGTCACGTGTACCCTTTTAATTAATTTTCGCCATTATCCCCGCATGACATTTTTTCTAGGGACCAAAACTTTCATTTTACAAAATGCCCCTCTAGGAAACACAGGGCTCTGTTAGCTGATGCCCCCTGAGGAACACATTCACTCTAGTGACGTGCCCTCCCTGGAAACCCGTCTCACTGCCGTGACTTTTCTCCTGCCCCTGCCTCCAAAAGGCAAATTCTGTTTCCACATCTATAGCAAGTGCGTTCCAATTCACTGCGTGTTCCCGTTCACTATAATTACTTTGCCTTAGAAACAAGCGCCAGGTCTAAAAATACAGCGTGCTTTAATTTAAAGTGCGGTAGTACCAGGTTAAAAAAAAAGGGGGGGCTCAGGTAAAGTCATCGGTTTTTCATTACAAAATTTTACATTCGTAAAACTTTCATCAGAAAACAAGGCCGTGCCTCGTGTCTTGACACACACATGGGCGGGTTGATTTCATTAGGACGGATGGACACATTGAAAATCAAGACGTGCTTCCCACAGGCCAGTCCAGGGACCACTGACAGTTCTCTGTGAAACGCAGAAACGAAGGGCGACCTGTGAAATTTTTCATGAAACTCGATTCACCCACCACGGCCTGACCCAAACGTTACCTCTGCCAGGCCGCCTTTCTGCGGCCAGGGATGTTCTAATCCACCATCTCACCATTGTCCCTATTAGGTCACATATAACATTACAGTACACACCACCCCACACATGAACGAGCACTCTGCTCACACATGAACAAGCCCTATGTACACGCCGAGGCTACAACAGGCGTGGAGGGATCTTCTTTGCTGGAAGAAGGCTCTCTCTCTCCCTAGACGGGACCACGTCATGCCTGTGTCCTTGGCACAAACCCTGCTTGGTGTGTATCGTGTGTGTGTGTGTGTGTGTGTGTGTGTGTGTGTCATGGGCTTAAATGAAGTACTTTCTTCATCTTCCTCACAACAAAGAAAGAAAGAAAATCTGGCATCCAGTGGCCAACAACATTTTGGATTTTAAAACCAGATTAACTATTCACATCAGAACAGCTACTGCACTCCAAGGTCCAAAACATTGAAAAGCAGGTTACGTAAGACCTAACATTACACATAATAATCTCACCCAGAGCCACTTATGCAGGACACACGGGAACAGCCCAAAGAAATCAAGTAAATCTGCACATAAGGAGAAAAAAAATGCCAAGACTATGATTAAGGATTTAGCACCTAAACCTCAGAGATGATCCTGCAAGGCGGGGAACTCCCTTCAGGAAAATACACAGTAAGATTCTTTATTTAGCCGCTTTGTTCATGGTTTGCTTCACGAAGCCCAGCCTATTACTATTGTTATTACGGATTTCAAGCTACAGTGCTTCATGCGTAGTTGGACCGAAAGGGAGAATGGAGCAGAGATATAAAACGAATTAAAATGTTACCCTCAGCATTAAATTATTTAACGTGTTGATGATCTCAATATTAAATTCGGAATCACTGGTAACAACCACGCCGAGCGGGGATCATTCAAGCCACACGTTAATGGAAACCTTTCATTTAGAGCTGGTTTTCTCATGTACATGAATGTTTTGTTCGGCAACAGAGTGTATCCAGGAAGACGGAGATAAAGATCAACCACAGAAGAATGAAGACTTTAATCTTAACAATCAAGTGGGTTAGGGTCCTGATTATATTTCTAGATCTAATCAAAGTCATGACCCAGAGAGTAAAAATAACTTTCTCCATCACTTAAATCATGGGATTAGAGCCAAACTGGCAAATGTCACAGGGAAACTAATGCTCAATTGTTAGTAAAGCTAAACAATCTCAGCTCCCTAGGGCTGCCTTGTCCTTAGAGGTTGGCAGCCAAAGGGAGGGGGTCGCCACCATTTATGAGGGTCCATTAGTGGTAGACACTTTACAGATGTCACAGTCCTGTGTTAAAAATCATTCCCATTGTGTAGATGAGGAAAGAGAAACTCAGGCAGGCAAACGACTTGGCTGAGGTTGATGCTAGGAGCATCAGAACTTGTACTAAGTCCATCGGACCATAAGGTCCTTCCCAACTCAGAGATTCTACGATGGTAACAATCGTTATGAACAACTACAATTTCACGGAATAGTTATTATGTGCAAGGCTCTAAGCAATTTACATAGATTTTTCCCATTTAAGGTAATCACCTCCACAGCAACGCCAATTATTGTTAATCCCATTTTACAGATGAGTACACTGAGGTTAAAGGGGTTGAGAGGCTTGCAAGGTCATTCAAGAATGGGGAAAAAGTCAGGATTTGAATCGAGTTCTATTGGATCTGAAAATCCATGGTGCACTCAACTAAAGGGCTGTCTTATTTACTGACTACAACATAACTGAATGGAGTCCAAGAGTTTGGCTGTGACATTCATTGATACCTACCCATAATATTACTAAGGAGTACCAACCTCAATAAACATGGATGTTTGCTGGACATGAGCAGTGCAAAATGGGCCTACGTATTTCTTTTATTATTGTCATGCTTCTAAACCAAGTCCAAAAATTTAATAGTATCTTGGGTTTATAGCAGCTTTAAATACACGAATAAACTTCCAATTAGCTCAGAATTGTACATTTACTGGAGAATATATAACCAGGCAGTTTCAGCACAGTGGTTACGGTTAGTAGCTCTACCTCCTCATCTATAACTTGGGGATGATCCCATCTGAGACTGCTGTGTGAGATTTCACCAAAGTCATGGACTTGCACAGCACTGGCACATGCCAGTCACAACATTGCTCCTGTCTCTTATTTTGAAATGGGGTCTCTTAGGCCGAGTAAGAATAAAATAACTAAGAAACTAGAGAGTGAATTCAAACTGTGTTACAAGACACAAAAGTACAAGCCTGGAATCAAGCCTCTGATTTGGAGGCACATCTGATCATTTGATTTCTAGACAAACCAGATGTTTCCCCCTTTTTTTTAAAAAAAAAAGAGAAACATAAAAAAACAAAATCTCTCTTAGTGTAGGAAAAGCTTAAGAAAAGAGATGTGGGAATTAATGGGGAAGGAGAAGTAAGAGATACAGCGTAGTTAAATAGGGAATGAGGAGAAACACTGTAACTCACTAAAAATAATCACAAAACCAAGAGGAAGCTGCATTGGGGAAAAATGCATATGTATCCTGGGAATGGAAATTTCCACTAACCAGAGGAGGAAGCTGTCTTCTGTCGGAAGACTTAGAACTTTAAGGAGGTTCTTCTCCCCCGCTGCCTCTCCAAAGGTTGGAGGTGGAATTTCAGTTGACCAAGCGTGTTGGGTCCAACAACAAAGCCTCAAGTGGGACTCTTCAGTTCAAATTTTAGGGAGAAGTTGATAAGATTCTCCCCCCCCCTACCTCTCCGCCCCCCATATCTTTGATATATCTCTGGCAGCAACATTCAAAAGGAAATGCAACCTTTCTAGGACTTGATTTTCTTGGAAAACGTAGAATCTGGCAGGTCTGTTCAGCCAGGTCCCTTTAATGGTAAAACATATAAATCAGGTCCCCTAAAATGTTTATCATGTTCATGCTTATTGCATAACTTAATACCACAGACTTCTAAGTGACACAAACTTTACCAAACACTCCTCTCCTTCTCCCCATATATATTCATATATATTAAAATATTTACATATTATATATATTAT